>NC_056745.1:1195422319-1195437319 GCF_019279795.1 Protopterus annectens
TTTAGTTATCCTCCCATTACTAGTGCATCAGTCTCTACCCCCAACACTGTCTCTCTTTCTAGTTTCTCTTGTTATACAGCTGAGCTTACAAATAAGTTAATATACGATTCTTGATGTGTATAAGACTTAGCTAAATACTTGACTATTTAAAGCTATACCTCACTATACTCAGAAGCCACACACACAAACCCTTACAAACATATTACCAATCTACAACACCTTCATCCCTCCAAAACCTACCTACCCAATAACAACCTCTTATATCACCAAATTACTATAATTGACAAATACTTTGATCCACCTATAAAACTATACTACCAATCTACAACAACTTCTAGAAAAACATACACCACAAATAGTATCTAAAGTCCAGAACAAGTAACAAGGATGGAAGGCAGCCGCAAGAACAGTAAAAAATCCACAGTTTATTTGTAAATGGTACACAAAGTTAAGCGCTTTCTTCCCTTAATGAATAGGGACTTCTTCAGAACACAAAAAAATAAACAATTTACAAATAAACTGTGGATTTTTTTTACTGTTCTTGTGGCTGCCTTCCATCCTTGTTACTTGTTCTAGAAAAGCATAACCAACTAGAAGCTTCATCTTATGGCTCCTTATTACTATAACTGACAATACCTGTTCTATAATTCACCTAAAGATGCTTTCCTTTAAAACATCACATAATGTAAGCTCACCATTCACCACCATGATACAGTGTCTCACTTTAACCTCTGTCATACTTGTATTATTAACTTAACCTCTGTCGTACTTGTAATATTAACCTAATCTGCATCTTACTAAACACAACTCCCTGAATACTTCGCCTCCTTCCAAAAGACACATGTTTACAATGTAACCCCTTCATCCATCCACTTCAGTATAGGTCCACAGGTGTATAAAAATCACTACACCAACCTTATTAAACCTAAAATACTTCATGGTTCCAAAAAGGTTCAAAGGACTATCACCACAAAAACTGAAACAACAGATTCATGTGCATGTACTACTGAATTTACAGCTAGCAGGTGACATTAACCCCAACACTAGACCCTCTAAGACACCAGGTTACTCCACAAATAATAAATCAATCCTGCCCCAAAACCTAAACTCCTGTCCCAATGAAATAAGAAATACAAGAAATTCAATCTATTCCAAATGGACATCACAAGCATTGTAAACACAATTCCAGAACTACATGCATGGATAAAATCTAACTCCCCTGACATATTAGCAATAACAGGATCTTGGCTAAAACTGAATACCAATAGCTCAGAAATGCTCCCTTTTCCCCAACTTTAACATCCTTAGAGCTGATAGATTAAACAAAAATGCAGAAGGAGTATTAATAATGTACCACAGTGACGTACACCTGACACCTTTCACATCTCCCATACCCTCCTTCCTCAGTACTGAACTACGTCTAAGAAACCTAAGACTAAGCGCACACAAAACACTATGTGTGGCAGCAGTTTATATCCTACCTGGAGACAATATCAGCACATTGGGGACATCCTATTCTGGTTATCTGATAATGTGCACAGAGAGACAATTATACTAGCCAATCTTAACATCAACTGGTCAAGTCTCACCTCTAAGATAATGATTTCTAGTATAAACCAGTACAATTTTTCCCAACTTATCAGTGATCCTGCTAGAATCAAACTGAAAAATAGTAAAACTACCACCCTGAACTGGATATTAACAAGTTATCCTAACAATATTAGCTCCCATGGCACCTTAACTAGCACATTTAGTGACCACTTGCCCATATATACCAGAAGGGAATGTTAAGGTGACCATTTTGTTACAGGACCTAAACTGGGACACTTGAAGGCCTCCCAGAGAAGCCAGGTCTGCAATCCCATTCTCTCAGTCCCCATGGGAGTGGAGATAGGTCTGCCATTTCATCTCGCACCGGGGCCAGCAGGTTGACCTCCAATCCTTCACCTGGCACTGTGGGGATGCCACTCTGTGAACGGCACCATCCAGGAGGCAAGAGGCCACATGCAAGGAGGTTCAAAGTGATGCACATTTGTCAGCACCTGGCACCATGGGGGAGAGAAACTGAGTTGTGCTGTAAAATGTGCAGAAATGGGGGGAATCAGGACTATGTCCCCTGTGAGTTTGAAAGCCCTAGGTGTAAGACAAAGAGGAGAACCAGTGTCACAGAAGTCTAGATGAGGGACTGTCTGAGGCTTTGTGGCCCAGCAGAGTTCCATGAGGCTGGGAAGATCCCCTGAGAGGCTCCAACAGCACATGCAACACTGCATGATTTGGCAGTTGTCATGAGATATGTAACACTGGAAAAGATCTCTCTCTCCTGGGTAGACGTTTAAGTCTGGAGGGGGTCCGTCCCTTTTGGGAAGGAAGTCTGGAAGGGGTAGAGAGGCAAATAGTGGCAAGACTGGGTGAGGGGGGGGTCAGGCAGTGCTCCCCACACCAGAAGTCCTTAAAGGAGAGACTGGTGGACAGCAATAGGGCCTGGAGAGCTCCTGTCTGGGTGAAAGGAATCAGGCAGAGCTCCCCTGATGGAAGTCATTGAGGAAGCACCAGGGTGGATGGTGGAGGGGCCTGGAGAGCTCCTGCTGGGGTAAAGCCATCCAACTTCACCCCATAACCAACGGCATCCTTGAAAGATTTCAAAGTGTCCAGAGCTGGTCTGGATGGGAAAGCAGGGGGACTCTGAAACCTTCATGAGAGTGGATCTGCTCCTCAGTAGCCGAGGGGAGTTCTGGAGGGGAAGACAGGAACAGAGGGAATCTCCCCTGAGAAGGTACAAGGGCATGAGTGATCTGGCATGATTTGGCAGCCTCCAGGAGACATGGAGGTGGTGGAGTCCCGTGATATGGGGGACCGTGGCTGGGGAAAGTCTCTTGGCCAAGTTGAAGGGGAGGCATGTAGGGGTTGGCCCTGACAGAAGTCAGTAAGGGTGCACCAGGCAGATGGGTGTGGGGCCTGAAAAGCTCCTGCCTGAGTGAATGGGGTCAGGCAGAGCACCCCAAAAGTCCTGGTGGGAGTCACTGACAGATGGTGCCAGAGCATGGAAGGCTTCTGCCAGGGTGAAGGCATCCGACCTTACCCCATACCCAATGACATCCTCAAAAAATCGCAAAGTCTCCAGAGCTACTCAGGATGGGAAAGCAGTGGGATTGGCTGCCCCAGGAAGCCAGGTCACTGTTCTGACTGAGTGGTCTAAACTGTGACATTTCTGTGTCCCAAAGACAATGTTTGGGATTCCAGGACAGAGACTTCCAAACCGGGACTGTACTGGAAAAACTGGGACTGTTGGTCACCTTGGGGGATGTCATACTTCTTACAAGAAATGCACATATAAATTTTCTTGCAACATCAACAACTTTGACCCACAAATGTTTAATGCTTCACTAGAGTCTGACAAATGGAACATCCTAAAAGTCTTGCTACTTGGTGATGCTGTTGATTATTTTATTAAGATTTATGGCACTGCTAAAACCCAGCTTAAATGAGTGCAAAACCAACCCTGCTCATTGGCTCAATCCTACTACTAGGAAATTAATGAGGAATAGAGATAAAGACTGGAAGGCATGACTCAATAACAAAACAGAAAGCAATCTTCAGTGATATAAATATGTATGAAATAAAGCCAAATGCAGATAAAACTTGAGAAGAAACTTTATAACTCCAACTTGCAGGATAGATGCTACATAAATTCTAGACAATTCTGGGCCATCATATTTAAAATACTACATCTTGGATCAAATGGACAACCAAACCTCAACCCCCACTGTTCCCCAGAAAAAAAAAACGCTATCATAGTAATCATGAAATACCTCAAACAAATTAAGCCGAGCAGACTTGCTCGAGATGGAATTCCTGGTGATTTCTAAAACAATAGCAACCAGCTCAATTTCCTTTCCAGTATCCTTTCGCATAAATAGGTCTATTCAGGAATTGCATGTCCCAGCCTTATGGAAAAACTCTCACATCATCCCACTTCACAAGGTAGGTAATTCCAGTCAAATATCCAACTTTAGACCCATTGCCATTCTCTCCCCTCTTTCAAAAAGTCTGAAAAATGCATTCATAATCAATTAATGACTCATTTATAAACTAACAACTTCCTCACCCCCACACAACATGGTTTCAGACTGGGGCATAACGCTACCATAGTTCCTTAAACTTCACCAACACTATTAACCTAGCCAAAGGCAAAAAACAATTGGTTTCTGCAGTGTTTGTAGATCTATCCAAAACCTTCTGTACAGTTTCCCATAGACTTATTCTAAAACAATTCTCTTCACTTGGCCCGTCAAACACTTCCACTATCTGGTTCTTCAGCTGCTTTTCCAATAGACTCCAGTCTGTTAAATGGATTAATTGTTATTCATTCTTCCTATCCATCAAAGCAGGTGTTCCCTAAGGTTCTATACTGATTCCACTGCTTTTCATCATATTTGCTAACAACTTACACTCCACCAAACGTCAAGCATCCCTCATACAATATGTTGATGATTCTACATTAATCTGTTCTGCTAGTAACAAAATTACTCTACAACATCTCATCCAAGAATCATTTTCATCAGCTGAAAGGTGGCTCATTAACCCCCAGCTTCTACTCAATCCAAGAAAACAAAGCTGCTGTTATTCCTCTCAAAAGCCCTTACACACTTCAAGCAATTTTTTTAAAAACGGTGTTTGCTAACACCCCTACAGAAGTCAACCCCCATGCCAAGCTACTAGTCATGACTTGATTACTGGCCCCACCACTAGCCAGTAATCAAGGAGCCTCAATCCTCACCACTGGCAACAGTGGGGGATGTACACACTGGAAGGATGACAGGTACACACACAGTATTTCCAGATACAGCTCTCTTCACCAAGTGCAATTTCCCTTAAGAGCACACAGATACCACAGTCCGTCTGGGGCTGGTTTCTCTGTCCTTCTCCAGATCCCCAATAAGACTCTCCAATGGCACAGCTGAGTGACCAAGCCAAGGCCTCCAACACCCTCTCTGTCCAACCAGTGCTTTGTGTCCCTGCCCAAGTAGCTGATCCACACACTCTTTAAAGTATGATTTACACACACACACACACACACACACACACACACACACACACACACACACACACACACACACACACACACACCTGGGAAAGGCTGGCACAGGTTTACTAGCGATGTCCCCTTTTACCCAGACTATAAGGTAGTTATTACTGCCACCAGTCGCTCCTTATCAGCTACTTTAAGGCCCTTAACAAAGGGCATCCAATCTTGCTGTGTAATGTTACTATCAATACAAATGGTAGTTTGACCAAGAGCAAGGCTATTAGGAGTATCCCAGTGTCACCAAATAAATGTGCAAGTACTCTCAGAACTTAAATATGTCTCACAAATATCAGCCACAATGATAGGTTTAAATATATTTAATAATAAATAATAAAAGAACAAGACAATACTCAGTAAACAATCACAGTTACAACAGAGTTCAAAATCACAGGAAATCTTTAAAACAACATTGCAGGACAGTCTCAAATAAATAAAAAAATCATCTAAATTAAGCTCAGCTATATTCCTGACTATATCTAAAAGAAATTACATTGTGATCTGTAGTGAGAGTAGGGAACAGGTGGAGGAGACCCTGGAGAGATGGAGATATGCTCTAGAGAGAAGAGGAATGAAGGTCAGCAGGACTAAGACAGAATATATGTGTGTGAATGAGAGGGAGGATAGAGGAATGGCAAGGATGCAAGGAGTAGAGGTGGTGAAGGTGGATGAGTTTAAATACTTGGGGTCAATAGTTCAGAGTAACGGTGAGTGTGGAAGAGAGGTGAAGAAGAGAGTTCAGGCAGGATGGAGTGGGTGGAGAAGAGTGTCAGGAGTGATTTGTGACAGACGAGTACCTGTAAGAGTGAAAGGGAAGGTTTACAAGAGGGTAGTGAGACCAGCTATGTTATATGGGTTGGAGACAGTGGCATTGACAAAACGGCAAGAGTTTGAGCTGGATGTGGCAGAAATAAAGATGTTAAGATTTGCACTGAATGTGACGAGGGTGGACAGGATTAGGAATAAGTATATTAGAGGGTCAGCCCAGGTTGGAAGGTTTGGAGACAAAGCCAGAAAGGCACGATTACATTGGTTTGGACATGTGCTGAGGAGGGATGCTGAGTATATTGGAAAAAAGATGCTAAGGATAAAGCTGCCAGGTAACAGGAAAAGAGGAAGGACTAAGATAAGGTTTATGGATGTGGTGAGAGAGGACATGTAGGTGGTTGGTGTGACAGAGCAAGATGCAGAGGACAGGAAGAAATGGAAACAGGTGATCTGCTGTGGCGATCCCTAACGGGAACAGCCAAAAGAAGATGATGATGATCTAAAAGAAATTACTCTACCCTAGTTAACTTACTTGCAGAGCAAGGCAAAGCAGATGGGGTGAATGGGTTTTCCAGCTGATGTCCTGTCAAAGGCAAATACAGAATGCTCTATCTCTCTTTCTCTCTCTCTCTCTGCTGGAAGATATAAAACAATAAAACACTTACAAGGCAATGCAGAAGGCTCCCTAGTTTTAGACATCCTGTGTCCTTGCTGCATTGAAACCATCGTTTATGGTGCAGTTATAAAGTAATTTAATTTCAACCATTTTTCTGAAGTTTTGCAAGTTAACCTTCTATGTTCCTGTTTCCACTATTAAAATATATACATGTTCACAGTTACAATAGTTTATGTACATTTCTGTTCTCTTCCAGTAGGGTACACTGTGGACACATCTCTAAGTTGAGTACTCTACAAAATATCTCTTCAGCATGTCTGTATAAACCATCTTATATGACATACAGTTCTAATACATTTGTAACACAGGCATATGAATCATGTTGATATTCATAAATGGCATATGGTTGTTTACAAAATTCCAGCTAGCTGTGCTGGCAGTACCTCCTTTTATCATAATGACAATTGATGATAACTTGAAATTTGACTTACATGTGCAACAGGCTATCAAAAAACTCACAAAAAATTAGGGGCAGTCTATAGAACAAAGAAATTACTTGAATGATTCATCCAAGAAACTCTTAATATCATTTTATTATCTGTTTCCCAGTACTGCTTAACCATCAGGCTTCCATCCAAAATTAAACTAAGCTAGTTCTATAATAAAATAACAAAATTTACGACTAACTCATGAAACAGAACCCATCACTTATTAGCCCTAAAGCAGCTTGACTGGCTTGAATTACCCAAGCAGTTCACTTACATACATCAACTTTTAGACTACAAATTAATATACAACAAATTAGAACAAACCAAAGCCCTGTTAGCACTATAGCACATATACACCCCTGCTAGGCCCCTTTGATCTGGAAACAAAATACTCCTCACTACCTACAAACCACACCTGTCAGCAGGAATCTCTCTTTATTCCAGCTGTGTAGCCCACTCCTGGAACTCCATCCCATCATCCCTTAAACACACTAACAACCTTTCCAATTTCAAGATCAATTTAAAAATATCTATCTGATACATGGAACTGTACAGGCACAACCCTCAAAACAGATGCATGACCACCTATTCATTATTCCTCTGCCTTTCTCACTCTAAATTCACTAACACCTCCACATCATAGCAGGTAGTAATGTACAAGTATGAAAAGAAGCTCTCACTTTAACGATACCATACTACTAATGTATGCTTTCTGCATCCTCAACCAACACTTACTAATATTTATTTTCCCCTCTCGTGTTCTTCCATAGCATCCTAATCATTCCAATAATAACTCTCTCTCCATGCTCTTAATTTCCCCTCCTGATCATTAATCCTTCTCATCTCATTCTATTCCTCTGTCTATTTTGGTAGCAGAATGCTCTGTTATTTTCACCACCATACAGTATTAGAAATATAGTCAATATTTTGAATAGCTTTGTATTAGTTTGCATGACAATGGCTATTCATTTCTTCAGTGCATCTTGCTACTTGCATTATATATTGTATTCTTAATATTTCTATAAAACTATTTCAGTCTGTGTTTATATGTTGTGGGGATTATTTCACCTTATATATAATTGCTAATCAGCTACTGTAAAATGTTTTTATGTGTGGTTTTGTGGAGCCTTTCTCCCCAACTCATTGTAAAATATTTAATCTGTTGAGGGGCTTTCTTCCCTTGTATATAGTTACTCAGCTACTTTTTAAGTGTTTTAGAAACTGTTGGGGAGTTTTTCTTCATGGGCCTCTGCTGAAAATGGGACATTGGCTCAGTTGGAGTTTCCTGGTTATGAAAGGACAAATAAAATAAAAATAAATAAACTGTCCACATTGCCAAGAGTGTTTACAAAGTGCCTAGCTCTTGTGATGGCCCTTTGCAGGTTACAGGGCATTCACATTTGTCCATATTTAGATGTCTGCCTTATTTTTGCAGACTCTTTTATTAGTTGTCAGGAATCTCTTTTTTGCGTTAAACATATTTTTATCAGTCTGGAATTTTAAGTGAACCTAGAGAAATCATCTCTCATTCCATCTCCAAGATATATACCCACATAAGACCTTTTCTTCATTAGGACAAAGTGAAGCTTAACAAGGAAAAACTTCTGATATTTTCCAACCAGACCTCTGCCATGGAATACCTCAGGGTTCTAGGATTCATGTCCTCTACAGTTTTCACAATTCATTTGCCTAGACTTCATATGACAATGATGCAGTAGTATCTCATATCAGTTTAGACTCACCACCAGCACCACTGTCCTTTCAGGTCCCAATGCTGGAATTTGTCAAAAGGGAAATCCTCCTGTGGGTGAAGCAGCTGTTCCTTAATCGTGGCCTCCCTTTTTCCCCTCAGCCCCTACTCAGTCTGTAACCACAGATGCCTCAGACTTTGCTTGGGGAGCTGTATCCCAAAGGATGAAAGCCCTGGAAATTTGTAACCACTATTACAAACTCAAGCACATAAATGTAAAAAAATGACAACACTAATAAATGGTGTTGTATCTCAAATCATCTTTGGATTGCTGGCCCACTTGTAGTAATTACAGACACCACAGTGAAGTGGCATTTAAACAAGCAGGGGACAACAAATCCAACCCCCTTTGCAGAGTGCCTATGGTGTCCTGGAATTTAACACCTTAGCACAATCTATCTACAGGCTACTTACAGTCTCTCAGAGCAGAATTTTGTAGCAGACAAGCTCAGCAGGACCAGGATAGACATCCACAAATGGAAGTTGCACCTTGGGGTCTTCTAGGAATTGATCCAACTGTGGGGAACTCCTCCATTTACAACAGACAGTTAAGTAAGTCCTGCTCCAGACCTCTTTGTATAAAAGCCAGGATGGCAGATGCCTGTTCATTCCTATGAATGACAATGTTCCTGTATGCCTTTCTACCCTTTTCTCTGATAACTAGGGTTCTTCCTAAGATTCAGAGGGACTTTCCAAAGATGATACTGGGGACTTCCTTATGGTCCAGGTAACAATAGTTTCCCTGGTTCTGAATGGTTCTGAAAATGGCCAAGGACAGTTGCCACAATATTCCTCACAGGAAGGATGTGGATGGTTTTCTGATCCACCAGAGCCTTCAACTTCTTCAACTTACTGTCAGGTTGACTGAATTTTAATACTGTTTAGTCACCTTTTCTCTGAGGATGTGCAGCTGATATTAAAGGAGGCTAAGAAACCTGCTACTAGAAAATCAGATATGGTCAAGTGTCAAAGCAGGAAGCAGGATCCTTTAAAGACTCAGATATATTTGGTTCTGCAGCATTTGTATGAGTTATTACCCTCTGGCACTTCTTATTCTTCTGTCAAGACTCACCTCTTGCTAGGGTTGCCAACACTTTAAAATGAAAATCTAGGACAATAGATATCTGAGCACCAAAGATATGAGGAAACATTTATTTGGGGCTCCAGGGGTATCAACCCTGGGAAAATTTGTAATTTTACATTATAAAATGTATGCTTTAGAGCGGTTTTGTGACAGTTTTCTAGCATACAAAACTGTCACATAACTGCTGTAAAATATGTACTTCTATCAAATTATTTATGTTTTTTTGGCTTATTGGATTGGATATCAGGTATTCTAGAAACAACAAACAATAAGACTACAGTAAAATCCACCACGGCCAAGGAAAGGATCCAGGAAAGAGTGGCCTAACAGCAACTTGAGACAGATAATTAACCACTTAATGCAGATAAGTAACCACTTAATACTTTAATTTCGACTAGTCTAGTATTATAGTAGTATTTATAATTCAAACAACAGTACAAGCAGCAAACGTCAAAAACAATTCCACATATTGCACCAAGTCACTAGCAGGACTGGTTTGCTGCAGTGAAGAAGGAAAAATAGTAATGACAATAAATATGTAAACAGCTAATAACAACTATACATGCAGGGAGCCACAAACAGAACTACAGGTGAAAAATAATAGTAGGCCTAATAGCGTTAGGTAAGACTTAGTCTATTTCTTTGGTATGGTTTAACTCAAAGTCTTTGGGCACTTCTTCGATTAATATTTCTTGCTGCTACCTGCTGGTAACAGCAGGTTGTCATCATGCAAAACAAATTCATAAAACTCACTGCAGATCATGTTGTAATTCAGGGAAACCTGCAGTTCGGATTCCACCAAAACAATTGTGGCTCTGTTTTGTTCCAAACTTCACTTGGCATTCATCAATGAGAAAACTCTTTCGGGCAAGGCATTGCTCCTGGGCAATGACAACATGGCCGACACAACATTAAATAAGTTAACTGGAAATGCTTCAGTGGTACAGGCCACACTGAAAAACTTCTGCTATTTGTCACATGATAATGGCACAGTAGAATCAGCAACAATGCGTGTAAATCTTTCTTTAGCCATACAGAATTCATCGTACAATGCATCCAAGTCAACTTCCTGCAATAAACCCATGGCAGTACATGCAGTTTTTACATGTTTAAATTCTAGTGGTTTGCTGAGCGACAAGTGACTTGGTGCAAAAGTGATACCATCTTTTGATTGAGAAATTTAACCACTTGTTCAGGTATGTCAAACCCTTTTTGAAAGCAGTGCAAAAATTTTCCTCAATAGACTCCTGGAATGGCTGCATATCTTAATTTTCAAGCACAGCATGTGTTTTGGGGCCAAAAATACGTATTTGCTGTGTGTGATTCAAGTTTTGTTCTCAAATCCTGCATTACCGGAAACAGCTTAATGAACAAAAAATCTTCGCACTCCACTTTCTGAACAGATTGTGCAAAATATCTGCAGTGTTTTTGAATTAAGTATAAGTAAGCTTTCTTGATGCTTGTCTTCACAGATTCAAGATCATGTGCATCTTCTTCTATGCCCAGATTTGCACGTACTATCTTAGGGTATTCACTGCCTAGAGAACCAAAATATGAAATGATCACCGGCCAAGATTCCAATAACTTATTGACAGCAGGACCCAAAGACAGCCATCTGGTTGGTACGTCTCAACAGTTCATGGTACTCCAAGTCCAGGAATTCAAAAAACTTTTGTGTTCCATTCTGCAATTCACTGATACGCTAAAGTGTTTATAAATGTACGTCACCGGTGTTTCAACATCACAGTTCAGTTCGTCAGTTACCTTCTTCAGTGTGTTGTGAATCACGTGTGCATTGCAGTTACTTTTGATGATCTTGTCATTTCTTTTCAGCAACTTTGTGAAGACTGACTGCTTGTGCCTCTAATTGACACTGGTATTATCAGCTGAATGTGACAATATGCATGCAATGTCAAGACTGTTGTCAGCCAGGACCTGAAATATCATGTTCGCTACAAAAGTAGAATGTTTGTTGTTGAGCTCAACAAAGTCAAGAAGTTTTTTGTTAAAGCCAGTTTCTGCACTAAAATACTGGACACATATGGGAAACATCTTAGGATTCTTCAAATTTGATGCATCTGTCTGCACAGAAAATCTCGATGTGTTGTTAGTCAAATCCTTAGAGATTGACTCAACTGACTTCAGAGTGAAGACACCGATTACTAACATCTCTGTCTTAGTTCACAGGCCGTCCTCTTGCAAATGGCCGAGTCTGGATACAGCTGGTGATTGAACTTAGTGCTACAGTCTGCAGCATTTTAAGAAATGTGATGGCACATGGCGTGATAGATCCTCACCAACTCTGCTGCCATTGCCTGTTTATCAACAACATTTAACAACGCTGCACTCTTGAAAGACTGTCAATGGCAGCCAATTTCGTGGAACGGTGTGCTTTTATGTGAGTCTGCGAATGACTGTGAGTTATCAAGTTGCTTTTTCCACCATATACCACCAATATGCTCTTTTTACAAACCGTGCAGTGAGCAGTGAACACGTTGTCCAGGACTGCTTCATACAATGCAAAATTAGTTTGCATTCATGAAGAAACCATGACATTCTCTTTTTGGCTTTCTCAGCCATTACCTTCTTGGGTGGCATGGCCTCAAAGTCCTGGTCTGAATCACTGTCCATGTGTGTAGTGCTTCTCTTGTATCCATTAAGAATACAACACTCAATGAAACACTCTCCGTATCATGAAAATAAATGAATAAGACTTAAACAGTAAACAGCAGAAATGGAAACAGAAGCTTTAATTTTATTTGACAAAAACAAAAACTGTGAAACTTTTAAGTACAACCAATCAGGAAAAATTAAATTATTTATTTATTTTACAGATGTTTACCAGGAAAGTATGACTGGGCAGAACCCATTTTCAGCTGAGGCCCAGGGAGAACAGCTACACATAGTAACAATACATAAAAAACATAGACATAAACATTTTTTATACAATGGTGAGATACATGACAGGAGTATCTTAATTTATGGTAGTTATACAATAGATAATGTTGTTGTTGTTGTTTGTCTTTCAGCTTTTCCTGGTAAGGGGTCGCCAATAGATAATAATAATTAGATAGAATTGGCTGACTTTTATATGCTGTTACAATAGTACAATTGTTCAATATATAGTGCAAATCAAGTCAAGTCAAGGCATTACTGGTATTTACAGCATGTTTTGAATAGGCAGCATAGGTCTCAACCTCTTAAGGGGCCACTGTGGAATGTAGACCCTAGCAATGTGTGACAAATAGTCAAAATGTGGAACACCCTATTTTTGCACTACTCAAAAATGTACCATTTCTGTGTGGCATGGCTGAAGTATTCTTTCTGTCAGAATTAAACACTTCACAGGTTTTGAATCAATTTACACTGCCTAAATAATCACAAACATCTCTACCTGGACATCACTGAGGCTGCAGTACAATTATTGACTACACTGTAACTTATTACAAAAGTTACTAGAACGTGTCTTTTATCAACCTACATTTGCTACACAATACGTATAACACTCTAGAATGGCATTGCTGGTTATTCATATTAAAGAAACTGCATTTAACTCAAAATTAAAACCATAGCCCACAACAGACTTGCTCAGCTGTAATCAGCATAAAAATCACTTCTGTTCTACAATAAGCAGCCAGTTCACACACAATCGGATTAGCCAGTCTGTCTGAAATTTTTGTTAATCAAATGTCAATAAACAAAATAAATTATATCTGTAGAAACAATTCATACATTGCAATCTGTAACACAGAAATACTTCTACTTAGCAGAAAATGACTAAATGACATTAATCAACTATTTAAACAAAATAAAAAGCAAGTAACAATATTTCCAACCCCTCCACATCCTCTCCTTTATCAAGTAAACCTATAAAGTGTTCAGTTACACAAATGACTGGTCTGGAGATAACCTACCCAGTCAGACTTTCCCAGCAATCAAATGTCAATAAATAAGTAAAATAAACACATATGTAAATACTAAATGACTTTAGTAAGTCAATAACAAATGAGCCCATCTTGGCAGTATGAGCCATAAAATCTACCTCTGCCTAATTAAATGAAAAAAGCAGCTTTAGCTCTCACCCTTCCATCTCCAAAATGTGGAACACTTGCTAACAGCTTCCAACAACTTCAACTAAGAAACTTGAAGGATGGTTAAAATACATTACCTTATAGTTATAAAAATGTCATTTTGATCATACCTCTCAACTGTCCCTGATCTTGCCTCAAATCTTAGCTCTGTCACTCTTAATCCCTCCTAACATTTGAAGAAAAGGTGCTGAGCTACACTTAATAAATAATGACAATAGTTAGAGTTATAGACTTTTTTTTCTTCAGAAAATGTATAATAATTCATATAATCTTATTCAGTCAATGTCGCATGTTAATAGCACTAGTATTTTAAAAGTGTCCCTGATTATTTCTGGATTTTTCCCTGACTGATGAGATTTGTTCCTGATTAGTTGAAAGCGATGATTCTGATGAATTGATATGATTGAGGATTATTTATTATGGATATGTAAAAAAAAAAAAAAAAACTTTAAGTTAACACTAAGTGTGTGACAGACCCTATCAATGTGGAACAACATCATAAAATCAAATATTCAATTAATTCAGAGATTTTCAGCAAGTGTTAACATTAAATAGCTCACCTTTCTTATTCACTAGTTTGTAGTTATCTTGTGATAAAGGTGCTAGTCGTTGTCACTCGTCACTTCAACTCCACAAGTCCACAACCCTCTGTGCTGTAGAGAAGGCAGGCATGATCGTGAATAAAAAAAAATCCAAATGCAACAACAAAGCAACCAAGATTATTCAGCAAACTGTTTCCCATAATACCATTTTCAATGGTATCGCAGCGTTGCAAAAACTGTAGCAGCACGCCATTGGATGACTTCTGTGTGTGGCCTCATTGGCTCTCTTTGCATTATAAGTTATCAGATTTTCTTATATACTGCAATGCTGATTGGTTTATATACTGCAATTACAGCCAATCAAAAATCACAAACTGGAGCCACCACTGTTCAATGCGGAACAGTGGAAGAGTGACTATTGGCTATGTAAATGCAGAGAGTTCTACACAATCCAGAGCACTTGACTGGTAAGATGGGCAGTGCAGCAAGTAAACTACGCCTGGTACCAATAATAAAAGTTAAAATCCAGTTGATTCTCTGCCAAACCTCAAATCCAGGAATTTTTACGTCCTGGACAG
>NC_056745.1:1195442319-1195497319 GCF_019279795.1 Protopterus annectens
CATTATTGATTTTAACAATTGGCTTAGCTTCTGGTGTCACTCCAAGGGGATCCAGTATCTTTCAGCCTGGGAAGACATGGTCAGCAGACCTTCTGACTTCGCCACACATGGCCTTCGCCTGTCTACTGAAGGCTTTAGGATATTGGCAAAGACACTTGCTTCCACCATAAAGTCTTTTTTAGGCTTTGTCAAAACAACAAAACTTGCAACATAGAAAAATATTCTAGAGACAAACTCAAGGTCATGCTGCTTAATGCTAGGAGCCTAAACAGTAAACTACACTCCTGGAAGCACTCCTCACCTTGGAAGATGCTGATGTCTGCAGAGTCACTGAGACTTTGTTCAAGGATGCAGAGAATACCCTGGCCTTGCAGGGCTACAATGCATTCCACACATTCAGACCCCAAAACTAGTGTAAAACAACCAAAGGTGGTGATGTATCAATTTTCATTAAATCCAAATACACCTCACAACTAGTGAAACAGTACGACTCTCTTGAGTTACTCCAGATCCAAATAATTATAGGTAAAATACTCTACCATATCATAGCAAGCTCCAGGTCTCCCACCATGAACCAGGATAAACATACCACCTACCTGAACTTGCTTGAAACACTCAGTATATAGCCAAACACCTTGATCATGGGAGACTTAACTATGCGTCCATCAACTGGGTGACATACATGAGCACAAATACAATCGCATTGAGGTTATTGGACTTTGTTAACTCAAATGCACTGGAACAGTTAGTCTGCACCCCCACAAGAGGCTCTACTGTCCTAGACCTAGTACCCACCAACATGGGGGATTGCTGCATTACCCCCGATGTGTTGTTCTCCCTAGTTAAATCAGACCATAAATCTGTCTCATTTGAAGTAAAGATCAGACCTGACAGCCCCACAGGAGCAAAAAAATAAATAAAAATAAAAAAAATTTCCAAAGCAAATTATCACCTTCTAAACAAAGGCATAAATGGTTTCAAAGCCCCTGCTAAAACAGTCAACAATGACTCCAATGCAGAGAAGTACACAAACACCCTATATGGCCACTTTAACAAATGCATTGACTTGGCTGTATCTGACAGGACTAAAACCAGGTCCTCTCATAAAAACCAACCACCCTGGTGGACTGCAAGTATAAATAAGTTATATAACAAAAGAAAGAAACTGATATCCAAGAACAAGAAGGAACATACTCAGCAAAGGAAGATTACCCTCCACATCCTAAACAAGTAAATCAGAAACCTTGTAAAGCCCTCTAAAACTAGTTACAAGACTAGACTGGCATCCCTAGCTAAAGGTAATCATAAGGCATTCTTTAGCTACATCCGAAACCTCAAAGGGAATACCCAGCTGTGTGCCAAACTTATTGTGGATGGCACCACTCATACTGAACCCAAAGAAATTGCCAACCTACTAGCTGACACATGTGGTGGTAATTTCACCCCCTGTCCCCACCAGCCATACCCCATAGCATTCCTGATACCTGCCTTCTACCAATTATCTCCAAAGAGCAGGTCATTCAAGTGCTCTCCAAGGCCAAAAATATGGCCTCTGTGGGAACAAATAACATCCCAGGCTGCATACTAAACAACCTAAAACAAGACCTAGTGGAACTACATAACTGTCTCTTTAACCACAGGTTGAGCACTGGTTTTGTGTTAGAGGAGTGGAGAACAGCAACAGTAATCTTTATGCACAAAGGGGTCCGTCAACTGATCCTGGGATCTATAGACCCATTATTCTGACCAGCCTTATCTGCAAGGCCATGGAAAGAGTCATCATGGACTCAATCAACCAGAACATAGGCAATCTTCAAACTCTTGAGCCAACCAGTTTGGTTTTGTCAAGGGTAAACCTTGCTTATTATCCTGGTGAACTTCCTTGAGAAAGTCACCAAAGCTCTGGATGAGGGTAAAGCATTACACACCACCTATCTTGGATTTGGCCTGTGGTTTGCTAAGTTTGCAGACAACTGTAAAGTGGACACAGTCATCGAGTCCCCCAACAATATCAACAAATTACAGAAGGGGCTACCACAGACAAATGATTGGTGCCATGGCCATGGACTGAAACTAAATGCAAAAAAATGTCTCATTATCCCCTTTGGTAATGAAACAGCCCCTGCTATTTATGATACAGATAGCACCGCTCTAAACTCAAACACAGTGGTGTGAGACTTGGGAATGCAGGTTGATAGCAAACTAAACTTTGATTACCATATGTCCACAGCAGTAAGGAAAGCCTTCTACACTGCCCATCTCATAAATAAGGGAATCACATCCAAGACCAGGGAGGTCATACTCATAACTCTGTTGTACCCGGCCCTTAACAGACAACTGATTGAGTACAATGCCCCTTTCTGTATGTACCTCACCAAACACATGCGGCAGCTGGACAGACAATAGAGGTTTCTAACCAAGAGAATTCAGGGTCTGCAGGACATGGCCTGCATGGAAACACTGAAAGCTCTATCACTGTACTCTATATCATACAGGCTACTAAGAGATGACCTGTGCCTGGCCTACAGAGCAGTTTCTGACCCCCATCATAATGGAAATGCTACACATTTGCAAATCAAAGGGGACAGGAGTCACTCGCTCCAGGGATCTCAACCTAGCCTGTGACATTAATAGAACTTGTGCAAGAGACAGATATGTCTCCCAGAGATTGCTACTCCTCTGGAATAAGCTCCCACTTCATGTGAAGCAGAGCTGCTCAATGATCTTATTTAAGTGCAACCTTGACAATTGGATGGGGAACCACACATTTACTCCTGGAGTGGCAACTATGGCCCTCAGGGACAGGGACACTCAGTGCTGATCATAGTATCCCTATGCAAACAATGACAATCTAACTATGGTCAACTAGGATACTCGTTTTTTTTTTTTACATGGCTAGGCTTGTAAAGGCTCTAGGGCCATTAGCCTAGTAACCTCCTATGAACCTATAAAAGTAGATCTTACATGTTACTGAAACCACAGAATATATTTAAGCCTGTATCACTTATATACAAAGTGCCATACAGACTTAAAAAGGATAGTTGTTTGGGGTGTTGAATAATTTTATGCACACGTGGCATGTCCAAGCTATGCCTCATCCTGTAAAGTACTGTTATTAAACATTAATGAAAATTCTCAAATCATCCATTAAAACCTCTTCACAGATATATTATTGTGATCACTTCCCCCATGGAGCCTCTCTCATAATTTCTGAATATCTATTAAAACAAATACATGTTTAATAAAAACATTAGCTTAAAGTAAAAATACATACTTTAAACATCCCATCTTGGATAATACCCAGTCTGAAGATGAGTTGCTTCAACTTAACAGATATCCGTGTATGTCTTTGCCCCTGTCTTACCCTCACTCACTCATTGTACTCATATGCTAACGAGCATACATATATAAAAAAAACTAATGCTAAACCATGCATGAGGGCTAGTAAGTCATTATTATAAAATAAGCCAATATGCAACTTGCTGAATACTAGTGTGGCTACTTTCCTTCTGGATAACAAAGACCACAGTTTAAGCAAAGGTTGTTTTGTATTCATTAATGACTTGTATAGCTACTGCGGTGGTGGTGCTGTGGCAGCGTTGTCGCCTCACAGTTAGACGTTGCCCATTCAATTCTCAGAGCGTCTTCTGTGTGGTGACATGCGTGAATGGGCGTTCCTTCGTTGAAGGTTGTGCGTTAGGCCCAGCAAGCCAGCACGTAAAAATCTACTGCCAATCATTAGCGGACCGGAGTTGCGCTGTGGCGACCCCTAACCAGGAAAAGCCGAAAGACACAACAACAATGACTTGTATAGCTAGTTTAAAGAAACAGCAATGAGACAACACTGGCTTTTTGGAGTGCATGTTTGTGGGTGCACTACAAATGACTGTGTTTCTTTTAATCAACATACAATTATTTGATCCCCAAACTTCTAAAACCTTGGTTATTTGGCAATAATACTCTGAGGTTTAAAAACATTAAAACATTTTTTTACAAGGAGGAAGCCTCCTGCATTCTCCCTTACGTGGCGGCAAGTCCCACACCCATACATATATATCAACTCCAAGAACACACAAACCGTGGAAAATGCAACACCCCACACCCATAGATATATATATCAACTCCAAGAACACACAAACCATGGAAAATGCAACAACCCACACCTATAGATATATATCAACTGCAAGAACACATAAACCATGTAAAATGCAACACCCCACACCCATAGATATATATCAACAGCAAGAACACACAAACTGTGGAAAATGCAACACCTCACACCCACAGATATACATCAACTGCAAAAACACACAAACTGTGTGAAATGCAACACCCCACACCCATAGATATACATCAATTCGAAGAACACACAAATCGTGGAAAATGCAACACCCCACACCCATAGATATACATCAACTCCAAGAACACACAAACTGTGGAAAATGCAACACCCCACACCCATAGATATATATATTAACTCCAAGAACACACAAACCATGGAAAATGCAACACCTCACACCCATAGATATATATCAACTGCAAGAACACGCAAACCATGGAAAATGCAACACCCCACACCCATAGATATATATCAACTGCAAGAACACACAAACCATGGAAAATCCAACACCCCACACCCACAGATATATATCAACTGCAAGAACACACAAACTGTGGAAAATGCAACACTCCACACCCACAGATATATATCAATTGCAAGAACATACAAACTGTGGAAAATGCAACACTGACCAAGTTCTTGCTCTTCTCTGCCATGACAAGATGTCAGTAATCTTCCATATTCAATAAGGCAGAAACATGGATGCCCGCAGCTAGTGGGGTTTGGCTTCATTGGCCAGAATGTACCCACAAACACAGAAAAAGCACAAAAGTAAAAAGTTACGAGTATTTAGAAGCCAAGTAGCTGAAACACTGCATATCCTTAAGGGGTTATTTTTATATATCCCACAAAAGGTTTAAGATATCACACAAAGCTCTTGCTTGGCTGTTTTTTTTTTTTTGCAGTTTTTGCTGAAAGTTTTTTTCTGTGTGACCTTTTTACCCTTTGGTCTGGGTTCCAGATTCAACATTCTGACCAGATGGCTAGTGGTACATTCTACAGCTCCTCTACCTTATATCTGAGGTATTAGGAAATGGAAGAACCTAACAATGACAGATCAAAGTAAAAAAGGCAAAAGCTTAAATACACTATTGACTTCTAAAATAGAATGAGAAAAAGGAAATATCTAAGCAATTACAAACCTGATAACGAAAAAGACCTGACCATGACTAAATTAACACATTCATCCTACAGTCTTTTGTAAGCTAAGAAGACATTTTCCTACCTCATCTTAAATACTGTCACCATTAAAGAAGGTATTTCCTCACCTCATCTTAAATAGTCACCCTTAAATCATATCTGCGGGGAAGATTTAAAGACAGCATTTGAAATGCAGACTAGTCATATTGTGAACAATGGTTCATTCAGCAAGCTGAGTGCTGCAGTGCTCAGACATAGAACTGCTTGTTTGTCAGAAAGCAATCAGTACACAGAAGGAAATGAGTGACTGGTGCACAAATGACTGGGAATATGTGGCATCCCTTTACTCTACATGTACATTGAGCACTTTAAATGAACATGGTGCCAGAGAATACACAACACTGGTAGGGTGAATAGCTTGGTATCCTTCTGTAGCCTACAGATAAAAGTATACTTGGTCCAGAGGGCGTTGTCTTTAAAATCATACAATTAAGCACTGTTAAGTTTGCTTATCTGTACAAACAGGTACCCATCATGGCAGCTTACATAGGTTCATAGGTTCATAGGTTCATACTAGGCTATCTGCCCTGGGGCAATTATAAGCCTAGTCCGATTCTGTATGGCTTACACCACCCCTTGATTTGAGTATACTGTGCCCTTTTTAAGGTTTAGTTGACTGTGCCTCTGTCTAATAGTCACACGGGAGTAATCCCTGGGACAAACCTACGATCCCCCATCCACTTATCGAGATTCTTCTTGAAGAGATTCAGTGAGGTGCTCTGCCTTACATGAACTGGAATTCTATTCCAGAGCGAAGGGAGCCTCTGGGTTATGAACCTATCCCTCCAGCAAGTTCTATTTATTTCTGTGCTGAGGTTCAAGTCCCTTGAGCGTGTGGCTCTAAAGGATTTAGATTTACTGAGGTGGAGCATGCCCATTAATTCTGGATTTGACATAGCTTTGTATGTCAGGCATAGATCGCCTCGAAGTAGGCGGTATGCAACTGAATAGAGCTGGAGTTTTTTTAACCGAGCAGCATATGGCATCTGTTTGAGACCCTTGATCCTCTTGGTGAGATACTTTTGGGGTGTTTCTAATTGCTGCAGGTGTCGGGTAAGGTACATCCCAAAAGGGGCATTGTATTCTATGATGGGCCTGATGAGGGATGAATAAAGGGGCACAATTACCTCTCTTGATCTAGATGTGAAACCCTTCGTGATGAGGTGGGCTATGTAGAAGGTCTTTCTAACCACTTTGGCAATGTGGTTTTCAAAGGAGAGATTGCTATCAACTTGGGTCCCCAGGTCCCTAATAACTTTCTCTGTACTTAATGGGTTTCCGCATATGTGGTAATTTGTGGGCACATTGTTTTTGCCAAAGGGTATGACTATACATTTTTTGGCATTTAGCTTTAAACTATGGCGCTGGCTCCAGTTATCTGTCTCTGTGAGACCTTTTTGAAGGATGTTTGTGTCAGCTGGAGAGTTGATTATGGCGCCCAGTTTGCAGTCATCTGCGAACTTGGTGAGCCATAGTCCTCCCATGTTTGCCTGTACCTCGGAAAAGTATATACCGAACAAGAGTGGTCCCAGGACAGAACCCTGTGGGATGCCACTTGTGACCGGTTTCGAGTCTGACATGGCTCCAGCAACTCTCACTCTGTGGGTTCTGTCTTTGAGCCAGTTTGCGACCCATCTTGTGACATAGGGGTTTATATTTAAGCTGGATAGCTTATCTATGATGCCCGAGTGGGGTATTGTCTCAAATGCCTTTGCAAGGTCCAGATAGGCTGTGTGGACTACCTTCCCTTCATCTATGGCTTTGGTGACTGTTTCAAAGAAGTCAACCAGGTTCAAAAGGCAGGATCTGCCCTTGACAAAGCCGAACTGGGTAGGATCTAGTGTCTGTAGGTCCCCAATGTCTTTGTTTATGAGCTCCATGATGATCCTCTCCATAGCCTTGCAGACTAAGCTAGTCAGGCTTATGGGGCGGTAGTTTCCAGGGTCCGTAGAGGCTCCACCTTTGTGGAGTGGGACCACTGTTGCTGTATGCCATTCTGTGGGCACATATCCTGTAGTGAGGCTGAGATTGTATAGCTGTTTTATTTGAGGGATTAGTTCCTCTTGTAGTTCATGTAGGATGCAACCTGGGATGCCATCTGGTCCCATGGAAGCAGTGTTTTTTGCTTTAGAGAGGGCAGCCTTCACCTGAGCATCTGAGATGTTTGGGAGGCAGCCCTCTGCTGGGATAGATACTTGCTCTTTTGGGGGGGAGGGGGTGGAGAAGTTTGCACTGAACCTGTCTGCCAGGATATTGGCGATGTCTGTGGGTTCAGTGTATTTTTTGTCGTTTAGAATCAACTCAGAACAAGTCTGGGAGTTGCATCCCAGGTTTCTAACATAACTGAAAAAGCCTTATGATTGTCTTTGGTGTCCTGTGCAATTTTTCTCTCGAAGCTGGCCTTGGAGGATTTTATGAGGGATCGTAATTTTTTGCTAGTATTGATCAGAGATGCCTTCTCTATTAGGGATTTTGCTCTATCATGTAGTAGCTTCCTCCTTCTGTTGTACAGTTTATTTATGGCAGGGGTCCACCAGACTGGATGCCTGCCTTTGGATGATTGGGTCTTGGTTTTGTTTGGGATAGCATGATCCATGCATTCCTGGAGATGTCTGTAGAATGCATTTATATAGGATTCTGCAGTTTGGGCTGTAGTTTCCACTGGCCCTGGGGCCTTAAAGGATTCCACTTCAGTTTTGAGAAGTGAGAAGTTCGCTTTTGAGAAGTTTTTCACTGTGGTTTTCTGGGCTGGGGTGGGGTCGGGATGTGGACATCCAGTGAAATTAATTTATGGTCTGATCTTACCAATGAGGGATATACTTCTGGTGTGGAGCATAGAGTCCCCATGTTGGTAATAATCAGGTCTAGTATGTTGTCCCCTCTTGTGGGAGTGGTGACTAGTTGTTCTATAGCATTTGAGTTTATAATTTCCAGGAATCTTTGGGCTAAGGTGCTGGGGCTTGAGTAGTGCTTCCAGTCAATGTTTGGGTAGTTGAAGTCGCCCAATATAATGGTGTTCAGAGAGATCTTCATGTTCTCCAATGTTTTCAGGAAAGCCAAATGGGATTCCTGACTTTGAGAGGGTGGTCTGTAGGATGCTATAAACTAAAAATCAGTCTTTCCCACTGTTAGTTGCACATGGATGGTCTCCGATACTTCGTGCAATGCCACTAACCTGGAGGTGTGGATATCCTTGATAAATATGGAAACTCCCCCTCCTTTTGTGGTTCGGTCCGGGTTTTGGGGCCAAAAAGCATGATATGAGGTATAGCCTGGTAGTGCTGGGGTGCTCTCTGGAGCCTTGAACCAGGTTTCTGTCACTGCACAGATATCGATGTTCTCCATACTGAGGAGAGCTTCGAGTGCATGCATCTTGAGGTTAAGACTTCTGGCGTTTAGCAGCATTACCCTTAGTTTCTTGTTCCTTGTGCTGTCTATGGGGGTGGGTTTGACTTTTGAGCCTTGCCTAAAAAGGCACTATGGGGGTGGCAAGAGCCTTTGCCAATATCCGAAAGCCCAGTGGTGACAGGTGCAAGCCGTCCCTAGCGAAGCAACATGGCTTGTCGAGCATGTCATCCCAGGCTGACAGACACTGGATCCTTTTTGAATGACACCAAAATTTTAGCCAATTGTTAAAATCAATCATTTTGTCTTTGTACTGTGGCATCATTCTAGGTGAGGGTAAGATGCTGCTCAAGGTCAGGGTCATACCAGCCTGGGCTACATGATCAGAGAGCTCCTCTATGTCTCTTTTCATGTAGTCCAGGGAGGTACGTCTCAGGTCATTCACACCAGCATGTACAATGACTGAGTCATATTTGTATTTGCTTTGGAGTGACCTGAGTGCTTGCGTTATGTGTCGGATCCTAGCACCCAACAGGCAGCTCACTGTGACCTTCTCTTTATTCAGCCTGGTGAGCGGGACGTCAGTGTGTCTGACAATAGAGTCACCTTTAACAAGAGTATCAGGTGTGTTATTCAGCCTTAAGGGCTATGGCTGCTTGGCACACTGACTTTGTGGGTTATGTGTTGTGTGTGTTTTGTTTTGAGGTAGCGTTTGCTTGGATGTCTGCTTTGGAGGTCTCTGTTGCTTAGGTAGATTTTTATTTAGAGCCTCCGAGTATGTTTTTGTGTATTTATGTGTTTGGTTTGCTGATGTGGTGGGACTATGTGATACTGGAATTGTGTTGTGTGAGGTTACCTTCTCCTCCTGACTGGTTTCACCAGTTTTGAGATGAGAAAGCTCAGACTCCAGTTTGGCTAAATAGTTGCATCTCTCACATATATTTGAACCTGTTTGGAGGAGGAGAGGGTTGTCCGTGTACATGAGACAGTTGTAACATTGCCTCAAAATTCCCAGATTCACCAGCTGGACTGGAGAGGAAACCATTGACTGACCTTTGGACATGCTAGAGTAATAGGGAAACTGAATTTAAGACAGACCAATAGAGGACAGGGTAATCGTAGAGAGTATAAGAGTAAGTAGTGCTTATGGTTTAATAGTGCTAACTTGTAGGATTACTTAATTGGACCAGTGAAGGGCCTTAGAATGAGAATATGGTGTTTAAATTGAGAGATAGAGCAGTTCTAAGGGAAAAAGTGAAGAGCAGACTTTGTGGAGCCAGAAATAGTTTAAACCCAATTAGGCAGCGCTGCCCACTGTTGCGCTATGCTCAAAAACGCGCAAAACCATGCAAAAGAGGGTTTTAAGAGAGGAAGATGAAGGAGTTTTGGAATTGACCCAAAATGGCCAATAAAACTACAGTTTCAAGTCAGTAACCACTCCCACAGGGGCAGGCAGGCTGCTCAATGTTTTTCACTGCCACTGATCAACAGAGAGACTTTCCTTTAGCCCAAGCAAAAAATGGCCTCACAGAAACTTACAAACAGTTCAAGAACAGCAAGCCTGTAATTGAACTTTTTTAAATCTCAGAAAAGTGGGAAAAAAGCAAGATTTTTTTTTTTTTTTGTTTTTTCAGAGATAGCAGAGTTTAACAAGTATCAACAAGTTATAACAGTGCAGTAAATGACCCCACACAAGAGTGCTAGGCCAAAGACAGATAAAATGCCAGTTTTGAGAAAAAAAACGATTTTAAAAATAAGTGCAAACAGGAAATTCAGTAAACAGCTCTAGGTTGTGCTCTAAATACAGTTACTAATGCAGAAATCAAATTTAACAAGCCAGAAAATGCTCAAAATAGGCGGCTATGCAGAAAAACTTAGCAAATAAACAGAGGAAAAATACTTAAAGTCTCAAAAGTGGCTCCGTTCTTCTCTCAGCATTTTCTCCTCTTGGTGGGTACTTCACCAACAGCCAACAAGCCTGAAAAGATGCCAAAACCACGAGGCAACCAGGTTTTAAGAGAGGAAGATAAAGGAGTTTTGGAATTGACCCAAAATGGCCAATAAAACTACAGTTTCAAGTCAGTAACCACTCCCACAGGGGCAGGCAGGCTGCTCAATGTTTTTCACTGCCACTGATCAACAGAGAGACTTTCCTTTAGCCCAAGCAAAAAATGGCCTCACAGAAACTTACAAACAGTTCAAGAACAGCAAGCCTGTAACTGAACTTTTTTAAATCTCAGAAAAGTGGGAAAAAGCAAGATTTTTTTTGTTTTTTTTTTGTTTTTTCAGAGATAGCAGAGGTTAACAAGTATCAACAAGTTATAACAGTGCAGTAAATGACCCCACACAAGAGTGCTAGGCCAAAGACAGATAAAATGCAAGTTTTGAGAAAAAACGATTTTAAAAATAAGTGCAAACAGGAAATTCAGTAAACAGCTCTAGGTTGTGCTCTAAATACAGTTACTAATGCAGAAATCAAATTTAACAAGCCAGAAAATGCTCAAAATAGGCGGCTATGCAGAAAAACTTAGCAAATAAACAGAGGAAAAATACTTAAAGTCTCAAAAGTGGCTCCTTTCTTCTCTCAGCGTTTTCTCCTCTTGGTGGGTGCTTCACCAACAGCCAACAAGCCTGAAAAGATGCCAAAACCATGAGGCAACCAGGTTTTAAGAGAGGAAGATGAAGGAGTTTTGGAATTGACCCAAAATGGCCAATAAAACTACAGTTTCAAGTCAGTAACCACTCCCACAGGGGCAGGCAGGCTGCTCAATGTTTCTCACTGCCACTGATCAACAGAGAGACTTTCCTTTAGCCCAAGCAAAAATGGCCTCACAGAAACTTACAAACAGTTCAGGAACAGCAAGCCTGTAATTGAACTTTTTTAAATCTCAGAAAAGTGGGAAAAAAGCAAGATTTTTTTTTTGTTTTTGTTTTTTCAGAGATAGCAGAGGTTAACAAGTATCAACAAGTTATAACAGTGCAGTAAATGACCCCACACAAGAGTGCTAGGCCAAAGACAGATAAAATGCCAGTTTTGAGAAAAAAACGATTTTAAAAATAAGTGCAAACAGGAAATTCAGTAAACAGCTCTAGGTTGTGCTCTAAATACAGTTACTAATGCAGAAATCAAATTTAACAAGCCAGAAAATGCTCAAAATAGGCGGCTATGCAGAAAAACTTAGCAAATAAACAGAGGAAAATACTTAAAGTCTCGAAAGTGGCTCCGTGGCTCCTTTCTTCTCTCAGCATTTTCTCCTCTTGGTGGGTACTTCACCAACAGCCAACAAGCCTGAAAAGATGCCAAAACCATGAGGCAACCAGGTTTTAAGAGAGGAAGATAAAGGAGTTTTGGAATTGACCCAAAATGGCCAATAGAACTACAGTTTCAAGTCAGTAACCACTCCCACAGGGGCAGGCAGGCTGCTCAATGTTTTTCACTCCCACTGATCAACAGAGAGACTTTCCTTTAGCCCAAGCAAAAAATGGCCTCACAGAAACTTACAAACAGTTCAAGAACAGCAAGCCTGTAACTGAACTTTTTTAAATCTCAGAAAAGTGGGAAAAAAGCAAGATTTTTTGTTTTTTTTTTGTTTTTTCAGAGATAGCAGAGGTTAACAAGTATCAACAAGTTATAACAGTGCAGTAAATGACCCCACACAAGAGTGCTAGGCCAAAGACAGATAAAATGCAAGTTTTGAGAAAAACGATTTTAAAAATAAGTGCAAACAGGAAATTCAGTAAACAGCTCTAGGTTGTGCTCTAAATACAGTTACTAATGCAGAAATCAAATTTAACAAGCCAGAAAATGCTCAAAATAGGTGGCTATGCAGAAAAACTTAGCAAATAAACAGAGGAAAAATACTTAAAGTCTCAAAAGTGGCTCCTTTCTTCTCTCAGCGTTTTCTCCTCTTGGTGGGTGCTTCACCAACAGCCAACAAGCCTGAAAAGATGCCAAAACCATGAGGCAACCAGGTTTTAAGGAAGGAAGAGGAAGATGAAGGAGTTTTGGAATTGACCCAAAATGGCCAATAAAACTACAGTTTCAAGTCAGTAACCACTCCCACAAGGGAAGGCAGGCTGCTCAATGTTTTTCACTCCCACTGATCAACAGAGAGACTTTCCTTTAGCCCAAGCAAAAAATGGCCTCACAGAAACTTACAAACAGTTCAAGAACAGCAAGCCTGTAACTGAACTTTTAAATCTCAGAAAAGTGGGAAAAGCAAGATTTTTTTTTGCTTTTTTTTTTTCAGAGATAGCAGAGGTTAACAAGTATCAACAAGTTATAACAGTGCAGTAAATGACCCCACACAAGAGTGCTAGGCCAAAGACAGATAAAATGCAAGTTTTGAGAAAAAACGATTTTAAAAATAAGTGCAAACAGGAAATTCAGTAAACAGCTCTAGGTTGTGCTCTAAATACAGTTACTAATGCAGAAATCAAATTTAACAAGCCAGAAAATGCTCAAAATAGGCGGCTATGCAGAAAAACTTAGCAAATAAACAGAGGAAAAATACTTAAAGTCTCAAAAGTGGCTCCTTTCTTCTCTCAGCGTTTTCTCCTCTTGGTGGGTACTTCACCAACAGCCAACAAGCCTGAAAAGATGCCAAAACCATGAGGCAACCAGGTTTTAAGAGAGGAAGATGAAGGAGTTTTGGAATTGACCCAAAATGGCCAATAAAACTACAGTTTCAAGTCAGTAACCACTCCCACAGGGGCAGGCAGGCTGCTCAATGTTTTTCACTCCCACTGATCAACAGAGAGACTTTCCTTTAGCCCAAGCAAAAATGGCCTCACAGAAACTTACAAACAGTTCAAGAACAGCAAGCCTGTAACTGAACTTTTTTAAATCTCAGAAAAGTGGGAAAAAGCAAGATTTTTTTTTGCTTTTTTTTTTTCAGAGATAGCAGAGGTTAACAAGTATCAACAAGTTATAACAGTGCAGTAAATGACCCCACACAAGAGTGCTAGGCCAAAGACAGATAAAATGCAAGTTTTGAGAAAAAAACGATTTTAAAAATAAGTGCAAACAGGAAATTCAGTAAACAGCTCTAGGTTGTGCTCTAAATACAGTTACTAATGCAGAAATCAAATTTAACAAGCCAGAAAATGCTCAAAATAGGTGGCTATGCAGAAAAACTTAGCAAATAAACAGAGGAAAAATACTTAAAGTCTCAAAAGTGGCTCCTTTCTTCTCTCAGCGTTTTCTCCTCTTGGTGGGTGCTTCACCAACAGCCAACAAGCCTGAAAAGATGCCAAAACCATGAGGCAACCAGGTTTTAAGGAAGGAAGATGAAGGAGTTTTGGAATTGACCCAAAATGGCCAATAAAACTACAGTTTCAAGTCAGTAACCACTCCCACAGGGGCAGGCAGGCTGCTCAATGTTTTTCACTGCCACTGATCAACAGAGAGACTTTCCTTTAGCCCAAGCAGAAAATGGCCTCACAGAAACTTACAAACAGTTCAAGAACAGCAAGCCTGTAACTGAACTTTTTTAAATCTCAGAAAAGTGGGAAAAAAGCAAGATTTTTTTTTTGTTTTTTGTTTTTACAGAGATAGCAGAGGTTAACAAGTATCAACAAGTTATAACAGTGCAGTAAATGACCCCACACAAGAGTGCTAGGCCAAAGACAGATAAAATGCAAGTTTTGAGAAAAAAACGATTTTAAAAATAAGTGCAAACAGGAAATTCAGTAAACAGCTCTAGGTTGTGCTCTAAATACAGTTACTAATGCAGAAATCAAATTTAACAAGCCAGAAAATGCTCAAAATAGGCGGCTATGCAGAAAAACTTAGCAAATAAACAGAGGAAAAATACTTAAAGTCTCAAAAGTGGCTCCTTTCTTCTCTCAGCGTTTTCTCCTCTTGGTGGGTACTTCACCAACAGCCAACAAGCCTGAAAAGATGCCAAAACCATGAGGCAACCAGGTTTTAAGAGAGGAAGATGAAGGAGTTTTGGAATTGACCCAAAATGGCCAATATAACTACAGTTTCAAGTCAGTAACCACTCCCACAGGGGCAGGCAGGCTGCTCAATGTTTTTCACTGCCACTGATCATCAGAGAGACTTTCCTTTAGCCCAAGCAATAAATGGCCTCACAGAAACTTACAAACAGTTCAAGTACAGCAAGCCTGTAACTGAACTTTTTAAATCTCAGAAAAGTGGGAAAAAGCAAGATTTTTGTTTTGTTTTTTGTTTTTACAGAGATAGCAGAGGTTAACAAGTATCAACAAGTTATAACAGTGCAGTAAATGACCCCACACAAGAGTGCTAGGCCAAAGACAGATAAAATGCAAGTTTTGAGAAACAAACGATTTTAAAAATAAGTGCAAACAGAAAATTCAGTAAACAGCTCTAGGTTGTGCTCTAAATACAGTTACTAATGCAGAAATCAAATTTAACAAGCCAGAAAATGCTCAAAATAGGCGGCTATGCAGAAAAACTTAGCAAATAAACAGAGGAAAAATACTTAAAGTCTCAAAAGTGGCTCCTTTCTTCTCTCAGCGTTTTCTCCTCTTGGTGGGTGCTTCACCAACACACAACAAGCCTGAAAAGATGCCAAAACCACGAGGCAACCAGGTTTTAAGGAAGGAAGATGAAGGAGTTTTGGAATTGACCCAAAATGGCCAATAAAACTACAGTTTCAAGTCAGTAACCACTCCCACAGGGGCAGGCAGGCTGCTCAATGTTTTTCACTGCCACTGATCAACAGAGAGACTTTCCTTTAGCCCAAGCAAAAAATGGCCTCACAGAAACTTACAAACAGTTCAAGAACAGCAAGCCTGTAACTGAACTTTTTTAAATCTCAGAAAAGTGGGAAAAAAGCAAGATTTTTTTTTTGTTTTTTTGTTTTTTCAGAGATAGCAGAGGTTAACAAGTATCAACAAGTTATAACAGTGCAGTAAATGACCCCACACAAGAGTGCTAGGCCAAAGACAGATAAAATGCAAGTTTTGAGAAACAAACGATTTTAAAAATAAGTGCAAACAGAAAATTCAGTAAACAGCTCTAGGTTGTGCTCTAAATACAGTTACTAATGCAGAAATCAAATTTAACAAGCCAGAAAATGCTCAAAATAGGCGGCTATGCAGAAAAACTTAGCAAATAAACAGAGGAAAAATACTTAAAGTCTCAAAAGTGGCTCCTTTCTTCTCTCAGCGTTTTCTCCTCTTGGTGGGTGCTTCACCAACACACAACAAGCCTGAAAAGATGCCAAAACCACGAGGCAACCAGGTTTTAAGGAAGGAAGATGAAGGAGTTTTGGAATTGACCGAAAATGGCCAATAAAACTACAGTTTCAAGTCAGTAACCACTCCCACAGGGGCAGGCATGCTGCTCAATGTTTTTCACTGCCACTGATCAACAGAGAGACTTTCCTTTAGCCCAAGCAAAAAATGGCCTCACAGAAACTTACAAACAGTTCAAGAACAGCAAGCCTGTAACTGACCTTTTTAAATCTCAGAAAAGTGGGAAAAAAGCAAGATTTTTGTTTTGTTTTTTTGTTTTTTCAGAGATAGCAGAGGTTAACAAGTATCAACAAGTTATAACAGTACAGTAAATGACCCCACACAAGAGTGCTAGGCCAAAGACAGATAAAATGCAAGTTTTGAGAAAAAAACGATTTTAAAAATAAGTGCAAACAGGAAATTCAGTAAACAGCTCTAGGTTGTGCTCTAAATACAGTTACTAATGCAGAAATCAAATTTAACAAGTCAGAAAATGCTCAAAATAGGCGGCTATGCAGAAAAACTTAGCAAATAAACAGAGGAAAAATACTTAAAGTCTCAAAAGTGGCTCCTTTCTTCTCTCAGCATTTTCTCCTCTTGGTGGGTGTTTCACCAACAGCCAACAAGCCTGAAAAGATGCCAAAACCATGAGGCAACCAGGTTTTAAGAGAGGAAGATGAAGGAGTTTTGGAATTGACCCAGAATGGCCACAAAGGATAACAAGCTGTATGCACTGATTGCTAGTTGACAAATATGCAGTTCTGTGTCTGAGCTGTACAACAGGAAAAGTGCTAGGGTATTAAATTATTTAAACAGTGCAACAATGTAGCAGCCTGATTGTATACAAACAAAGCTGTAAGTGCTGCAATATGTTCTCTCTCTCATTATGTTTAATGTCAATTATTTGTTTACCTCTGCATTCTTAAGGCAGAAATTATCATAGTAATCTGGAGGTAGCTTTTCATACATGACATTCCTGATAACAGTAAAATCAACAACTTATATGATATATTGTGTTTGCTTTAGAAAATAATACACAGATAGATAATTATAGGTATTATTTTCAACAAGAAATGTTTGTGCAGGTGTTGATGGGGCAGTAGTGGCCCTGGCATATGTCACTCTTGTTCTGGCAGACTATGAGAAGGATTGTATTCCTCATTTATAGATTGTAAAAGCTAAAATGAGAAATGAAAGATGAAGTCCAGCTCTTTATATAAAAATACCATGCCTAATTATGATTACAGTTTCACTTATTTCAAAAAGGCTAAAAGAGACTTGAATGGTATTACTGATTCTGTCCTCAAATTAAAGTAACTTTTAAGTGTATTTGGTGCTCTATATATTTTATTGTATATCTCAAACAGATAGACGATAAGCTTATAAAAAGAAACAATATGCCATGACATTGATCATACCTGACAGTGAAGAAAATTATGCCGGTTGCTATTTTGTTACTTCTGCTGATGAATTCCATCTTGTTTTCTGGCGTTGGGATTTAGTTTTGACTACATTGCTTGTGACTTGTGTGACAATGTGAGGTGTTGCCAGCTATGCTAGGAGAAGTAGGGCAGTGGATGGGTAACATATGACAGCATAGCTAGCTGGAAATTTGTAAAGAATTATATGTAATTTGTATATCAAACTGATTTGTACAGATGCATGTGTTGAAAATGCATTTGTAAAATTGTTTGTGTTAAAAATGTACCTACAGTGTGTCCTGTCGGACAGAAAAGAAATATACATGTATGTCAGACTATACTATTGTAACTGATTAAATGTATATATTGTAACACCGGATACTGGAAGAAAAGTTGGTAAGCTCAGTCCCAGTTAATGTTTAGACAAATATTCTGAAATTAAATTACCTTGTTTATGCCATAAAGATTGTATCTTACAGCTCTGACTGCAGCCAGAGACAGAAAGTCTGTACTAGGAAGCCTTCAGTATTGTCCTTGGGGGGTGAACTAATTGCTGTGTTTGAAGGTTGGAAGTTTGAAATTTTCTGACTTCCAGAAGTTGCAGCAGATCTTAGCAAAGCTCCAAGTGTGTAAGGTAACACGTCTGTGCTAATTCCTGGCAGCCTCTATTAAAGGAGATAGTGTGGGAACCAAAGTCAGATGACTAGATGTATGTGATGTCATTCTGTAATCCAGCACTGAAATGATGTTTTATTACTAGATGAGACAGAGGTCTCAAGGCAGCCTGTGTGAGCTTATGGACATACAAATCTTAAACACCATCATAGCTAGAAAAATATCCTAAAAGGTTCAGGTTGAAGTCTTAGCCTAGACACTTAGTTCTTTGTGGTAGTAATGCATTCAACTAATGTAGCCTTTGCAGATAATATGCTTTCCAATACATGTATTTTAATCAAACAAAAGCCAAAGCAGGTGGAAGACTCTGTATCCAAGGAGCAGTTACACTGGAATTGACCACATTAAGTAGAAGGTTACAGAAGGAAAAGCCCCCTTTATGGGGGGTGGACTTGCTTATGCCCATGGAAAAAGTTTCATATTCCATTTTTTTTAATTCTGTGGTTTTGTTCAAAAAGAATTTTGTTGAAAGAACATTACTCAAATGCTATAGATCTGTTCCTTATCTCATACAGATTTCTATGTATTTCATAACAGCTTAAAAAGTTATGAGAATGGTACTCTAATGTACTTGGGTAGTAATTCAAACTGAAGCATTTATATTCCTCTTTATATTTTGGCAGCTAGTACGGAGGATTAAGGCTATGGACCTGGCAGCTGGCGCAGAGGGTTGAAGCTATGAACTATTAATGGATTGTTCCTTCTTCTATTACCCTGCATTTGCTGTTGCATGACCCTGAGCAAGTCAGCTAACAAGACAGTGCTCTGCGGCAATTGGAAAAAATGAGTTAGGTTCCCTCAGCGGTATTCTAGACAGCATGCATAATGACTGCCTATGAACTCACAACTCTTATTTAACTGTAAAGCATGTGTTTCATAAATATACATGCTCCACAAACATATCGATTTATGTAGTCTTCAGCCCGAATTTGCTCCTGTCATAACCTGAGAATGTCATGTGCCAGATATGTTATTCCTTTGGCTTTTCCCGGTTAGGGGTCGCCACAGCGGAACTCCGGTCCGCTAATGATTATCAGTAGATTTTCACAGTGCCGAGGTGCCAGCTTGATGCCCAACCTTCAACGAAGGCATGCCCATTCACGCATGTCTTTTGAATGCCACTCGACCATGGGGAGGACATATAGACTCCACACAGAAGGCGCTCCAGACAAGAATCGAATGGGAGAACCTCTTGCTGTGAAGCGACAATGCTACCACTGCACCACCGCGGCTGTAGTGAATCTAAAGTACTGAGTCTAGAAGCAGACAGCTAGGAAAACATTGTCAATACAAATGTGGAAGGTCAGAAAAGGATTAAAATGATATATTGCTTTTACAAAGTGATTCTTGTGTATATGGACTAGTAAATTTATATTTTTGTTTATTTGGTCTGGAGTGCACAATATAATTAATTATTGTCACAAAATTAAGGTTTGTGAGTTAGGCTGACATGAGAATAGGACAGCGCAACTTAAAATCATGTTAGTGTTGTAGCTTTAGATACTGTACAAGAAACATGTAAAAAGAAAATGGCTTAGAACAGAATCTGTAGAAATGGAGGGAATGTCACAGGAATGCTAACCTACTTAGTTCTGTTATTTAGACAAAGAAGTAAATTAGTTACTAATTGTCATTTACATCCCAAAGTACTGAAAGACATTCACAGTGTGAAAGGCTTTTTCTGAATGTAAAATGATCTTAAAAGGGACATGACTTAAGTAATTTCTGGGCATAATCTGTATGTTGCCTAGGATACCCGAGATGATGAACTATTCCTGGGATCTACAGAGCTGTTGTGATCATAACAGGTTGACAAATTGTATGAGACAAGTGAAAAGTGACCTTACCTGAGGCTTGAGTTGTCACCACAGGTATGACTGCTATCAGGTATTCCCTCCCACCCTGTTATAGAGCAGGTAGAGAGGTAGAGAGAAACTTTATAAAGCTAAATTTGCATGTTCCTGTAGAAACTTTTTTACTAATATATAAATTTGCTGCTAAAAAGTGATTATGTTGAAATAAGAAGGAAGGGTACTTTTTGATGGAGATGCTCTCTTAAGAGCACAGAGAGCCAAAGATGATTAGATCAGTCAGAGAGCCCCAGTGATATCAGTTTATCATGCAGAACATGATCCTGAGCCAGAGACTCCCCAGACTCTGGAATAGACTGCCCATACATGTCAAGCAGAGCGCCTCCTTGGCCCTTTTCAAAAGGAACCTTGACGATTGGATGGGAGATAGGAAATTCACCTTGGGGATCATGTCAGTCACCCTGCTAGACAGGGGTCCAGGGAAGTAAATACTGTGGGAAGAAATATCCAGGGAATTGCTATGGCTAGGCTGGTAGAGGCCCTAGGGCTGATAGCCTAGTACCAACCTATGCACCTATGAACATTCCCACTGCTCCACTGAGAATTATTCCACAGAGGAGTTGGAGGAATTTCACCTCAGCCTGAGAAGTCCTGATAAATTGTTTGATAAATCCAACTTTCATCATCACTCTGTGAAGCCTGATGTGAGTAATATCTAGGAAAACACTCACTACTGTTCATAAAAACAACACTGCTCATGTCTGAATGTCAGCACCATCTCAGAGACGCAAATACTCATATTAGAAATAAATGAAGAAAACACAGTCATGCTAAATATTAACAAAAAAGATCTTGAATTTGTGTTTTATGTGATGGAGAGTGTAAATACATCTGAAAGAGGATGGGACGTTGAGTTACTACTTGGCAGGAGGAACATTTTCTTGCAACTTGAGCTGGAGCTAACATTTCCCCTGACTTAAATGAATTTATTAGCATCAAGCCAGAATTGAAAAATAGGAGGCTGAAGTAGCCAAATTTCCATTCTATATTGTGAATATTCTCAGGTGTAGTGGTTAAGACATTCCCCTTACAAGCAGGGAGTATGATTTTCAACTCCTGATATACATTTGAACTTTGGTGCTGTTTTATTTTATGTGAAGTTTTTACAGATCTATTTTACTGTATTAAGCTATTGGAAGTGGAGAACTTGTGAGTTGGAATGTGTGTTGACTGGTGTGAAATGAATATGTAATTTGCAACAAATTTTATTTAAACTTGCTTGTGTTTTAAAAGTTTATTAGTCTGATGAGGACTATTGTAAATGAAAGGATAAAAGCTCTAACTAATAAACCATCTTTTTGGAGTTACATACTAGAGTACACCATTTGCTTATTTTATACTGAAGTAGTTGCAGTAAGCAGGACTTCTTTGGAAATGTGGTTTTATTTTTGTGGGCATGTATATGCATGTGTGAGTGTCAGTGTGTGTGTGTGTGTGTGTGTGTGTGTGTGTGTGTGTGTGTGTGTGTGTGTGTATATATATATATATATATATATATATATATATATATATATATACACACACACACACACACACACACACACACACACATATGTATAGACACACACACACACACACACACACACACACATATATATATATATATATATATATATATATATATATATATATATATATATATATATATGTATATATATATAAATAGATAGATATATGTAAACCTTTAAAAGTAAAAATTCATGGGTATTAAGAAGCCATGTAGTTGAAACAGAGTATGTCCTTAAGGAGTCATTTTCTTATATCACTTGGGCCTCCACTACAGGAGGTTTAAAGTATGACACGGTGAAGACTATAGCTTAGTTGTGTCTTTGTTGGAGTTTTTACTGAATGGACTGCTTGTGTGATCTTTTTACCCTTTGGTGTTTATGTATACCATTTTGTGTTGTGCAATTTATAAGCAAGGGTGTGGCATCTACTTCCAAGAATGTTATTGCTGCATTGTATTTGGCCATCATCAGACCCATCATTGAGTACAATGCCACATTCAGTATGCACCTGATCAGACACATGCAATAACTAGAATGTCCCCAGAGATTCCTCACAAAAGAGACACAGGGCATAAACAACATGTCCTATGCAGATTGCCTTAAGGCCCTATCCCTGTACTCTGTCTTCTATACACTGTTGAAGGATGATCTATACCTGGCATAAAGGCATCCTTGAATACCACTCTGATAAACCTTTGACATATCCACAAACCAAATAGTATTAGAAATACCTAATTTAAGGACTTAAACCTTGCTTACGCCGTAAATAGGACATGTTGGAGGGATTGGTATGTATCTCAGAGAACACTCCTTCTCTGGAACAGGGTTCTCATCCATATGAAGCAGAGATCTTCCTTAATCCAATTTGAATGTAATTTGGACCAGTGTATGGGCTCCTGGTCTGCCAACTATATCCCTAATGGACAGGAGCAGCCTGTAAGTGCTTGACCACCCAAGCCTTAGGCTTCATATACCCTTTAGAATATTCCTAAACTTGCCAAATATATCTGGGTTAAATAGTTAGGTTTAAAAAGGCCCATGTACCATTAGCACAGTATGCACCAATGCATATATATATATATATATAAAATATGGCTTGCAGACAGTTAGTTGGGTGACTAGCTACATTGACAGCTGTTTGGTCAACACAATTTGGTTGACAGAGACAGATGGTCAGTCTCAGAAAAAGTATATATAATTAGCAGGGGGTGTGGGGGACCCCCCCATGAGAGTGCCCCCTGCAAAAAAACACTTGTATTTGGTTTACTCCACTCTGGGGGAATCTGTGGAACATGTGCAGAATGTGAGTTTCAGTGTTTTTGGATTAATCTTGTCTTCTTTCATCCGTTTGGTTTTCAGTTAAATGTTGTATATATATATATATATATATATATATATATATATATATATATATATATATATATATATATATATATGGTTCTAGGTTATAACATCGACAGCACATAACATCGACAAAGACATCACCGACACCACATCATCGACAGTTCACAAACACGACACCGCACACACTCAACACATCATCACAACAACCAATAAACAAAACAAATTCCCTGACTAAAAACCACACACACAACACAAGCACACCTAAATCCTAACAAGCAAACACTAAACCTTACATACACAACTATCCACAACCCTAACCGAAACCCTAACCCTAAGGTCCGTCACTATCGCACACTAACCTAACCCGCGCCCTAACCCTAACTCACTTAACCCGCCCCTAACCCAAAAAATTCACTACTGCACCCTTACCTAACCCGCGCCCTAACCCTAACTCACTTAACCCGCCCCTAACCCAAAAAATTCACTACTACACCCTTACCTAACCCGCGCCCTAACCCTAACTCACTTAACCCACCCCTACCCCTACAGACCGTCAACATCGCACACTTACCTTACTCGCACCCTAACGTCCGTCACTACCGCATACTTACACATCCTTTCCCCATGTCGGTGTTCTCCGCGTCGGTGTTTTCATCCGTCGATCCTCTGGCGTCGGTGATTTCGCTGTCGGTCTTGTCATCTGTCGATGTTGTAACCCAGACCCATATATATATATATATTGTCAATACACCAGACACTGCTTGGTGACTATGTGAATGCTGTATCCCCTGTCTCAAGACAGTGGCCAAGAACAGTTTGTAATCCAACATGTTACAAGATCTAAGATGTGATCACATGTCTTGAACTTAACCCTGACTTGAGTATACGGTGGAAAATCACAAAGGTAGCCAAAAACTAGGTCCAAATATGTTGCAATCAAACAAAGTCCAATTAGTTTATTTTATTATGTGTTCTACAGTAATGTAGCTAATTAAACCAAGTAGTATTCTATATTTAAGCACTTTTTATAACCTGTTATAAGTTCTATTTGGCAAGTTCTGTTCTGCCATCAGAAAATCTTCATACAGTCCTATCCTAGTATAATTAGCTAATTTCTAGCTGTTTGCCTGTCATAGCTCTCAACGTATTTGCTTAAAAATCCAGAACAATACCAAAAAGAACTGGGGAGGTCCAGAATCAAGAAAAGTGCTGAAATATTGTCTAAGTCACTTAAAACATTTATAAGACAACAGGTTTTGTATAAGCAACCATTTTCTGAAAAGTAGTAGGTATGAAACTCTATTGTCTGGCATAAATGAAAAACTGTCATCCTCTGTGATTTATCAGAAAATTAATTATTTCCTATGTCCTTGTGGATTTTTATTGGTTATTCCAGTTTCCTTTCAAAGACTTGCTGTCTACTTTGTTTACTCTTAAAAGTCCCTAGATTTGTATTGTGATTAACCTTCTTCTAGACAGTCCATATAAAGAAGTTTGGCCAAGAAGTACATAGCCAGTTAAAAATAAATAAAACGACCTCAGGCATAAACTGGCCCTTGGACTTTGGCATCATAGCTTAGTACCAATACCATGAAAATTAAGGACAGTTGACAGCTACACTGCCTATCACTCTGTTTATCCCAGATAGCTCTGACAGCAAAATAAAAGTTCAGAATCCTAGCCCAGCAGCTGCACACAAATTACAGGTTGGACTAACTGCATGTTGCATGTAGCAGGCCAGGATATTGAATGGAACAGAAACTGCTGCTTCTGCTACATTACAAGGGGTAGCATATTCCAGTTTTCTGTTTCTGCTTTTTTTGGTTTATGTATTATCTCTTGCATTTGGTACATTTGTGTGACGTGTCTATTATATTTTTTATTCTGTGTAATCTGGTTTCTAATTACATTACACTTTGTTTCTCCTGTTTTTTTATCTCTGTTTTATTTCTGCTGAATGCAAATATAATTAAACTTAATTCTGAGTTCTAATATTTTACTAGATACCTGTATTTAATATTAATCCTACATTTGTATTAACTGCCTTACCTTCTATTATCTTCTCCCTGTTGATTGGTACATTTTCATACAATAGGTTCTTTCCTTAAAGTCTCATTCCTCTTATTATATTCTAATGATATGATTGCTCCTTGTTAATTATTCACAGTTTATGATGCTGAATATGTTGTACAAGTCATTTAAGAACTTGGTCTCATGATTTACTTGAGTCTATGACAAAGGTGTTTTTTCTTGGGTTGAAGAGTTTGGATCAATAGCTTAGACAGCATTTAGCAAATTGCCTTGCAATAAAATGCCATTTTGTAATTTTTATGTTAATTATTAGCTCTATGTGGTATCATGCACACAGTCAAGTTGCTTTTTGTAAGTAGCACTGCCAGAAGGACTGCATTGCTTTAGATTCATAGTTTCATAGATTCCTACCTGCCTTTGTGGGCCATTTTAAGCCTAGCCAACTGCCCCATGTGAGAATCAAACCCTGCACCTTGTGTCTGTAAGGTAAACACCTTAACCATTATGCCATCCTCCCACCTCTTTCTATCATTTATCCTTCACTCTTTGCTCAGGAGTCTGCTTATATACCACACGTTACTTCTGAAGCACAGATTTGTCATGTTAAAAGAACTGTCAGGAGCCTACCCACTACCTTATTACCAACCACCTGTGAAATGAGCACCAAGGACATTGAACAGGCAACATACATGATCATTCTGTAACAGCTACATGAAGGACAACACTGATGGCATATTTTGAATATATGCCATAAATCATCTATAGAAAACACATATATAGCTAAGGATCTCAAGACCCCTGCCATCACAAAAAATACCCAATGTGGGACCTGATAACATAATCAGGCTGTCTGCTGATCAGCTGTAAACATGAGCTGGTGAACCCACTCCAACAGCTATTCAGCTTGAGCTTATCCACTGGCTTTGTCCCTGAGGTTTGACACATAGAAGTTGTGATGTCAGTCCACAAAGGAGGTCCCACTACAGACCCTGCGAGTTACAGACCTATCAGTCTGATGAGCCTCATCTGGAAGGCCGTGGAATGGGTCACAACATAGTTGATAAACTATAATATAAACATTTTTAAAAACTTGACCCCAGCAATTTGGATTTTTTAGGGTATTTTAAGGTAATTATCTTTTCTAATGAATCTGGTGATTTTTTTAGAGAATATTGCAAGCCATGGACAGTGGCCATGCTATTTATACAGCATACCTAAACCTCACCAAGACATTTGATACCATATTACATGCCAACATTACCTACAAGCTAAATGTGCTCCAAATTGATCCCTATGTAGTTAGAAGGACTGCTAATTGGCTGATGAACAGAACTCACATCTTGAGGGTGGCAGTCATGTCCTCAGAGAGTATGAAATTAACCAGATGGAAACCACAGGGATTAGTGCTATGACCTCTAGTATTCAGAATATACTTTTCTAATCTCCAAATCAAAACAAGGAACTCTGGTTAACTAAGTTTGCAAATGACTGTAAACTGGGTGTTGCACTTAAATCCTCTTTTGATGTGCAGAAGTTACAAAGTGAAATTACATATGTTAGCCCAACATTTTAAAATAGAGCATGGTGGTAGCCCTGAAAGTCTCACAGCGACTATTTTAGAACAAGTACAAGGGGGTACTAGTAAGATTAATACTAGAAAATTGTTGGCAAGGAAACAACATTTACTTTAAAATATGGTACTTTAGTACCTCAAGGATTAAATAGAGATTGTTGTTGAAAATGTATAATTTATTTTTTTTTTCTTTAAGGAATGGAATGGATTTGTATTTATTAGTGTTTAATGGATTAATTAATTGTTTAATTGTATAATTAGTGAAGGAGCTGCTGGCGTATAAAAAGGAAGTTTTTATAATTGCATTTTACTCCTTGAAGGCTTTGTAAAGCCGAGGCGCTAGAGGAAAAATCTGTAATAAACTATCCATTGGTCATATAGTGGTGCTTTTTGTGTTGTGATATATAGAATTGGTGTTTCCAGTGTTGCTTAGTTACATATGTAAATGACTACTGCTGTGAAAATGGACTAAAACTAAAAGCTGAAAATGCAATATTGTTGCATTTGTCTAACAACACCTCAACCCGATTATAGTATAAAGGACACACCATTCCAAAATGGAAATGTTATGAGAGACCTTGAAACATAGGTATATTACTCCCTCTCCTTTGATCATCATGTTGCAACAGTGGCCAGTAAATCCTATCTGGGACAACTGATTACAGAGGGCATTTCCTCTAGATCCAAAGAAGTCCTTACTCCTCTAGATGGTGCAGATCATCTAACACAATGCTGTTTGGGAAGTGCCTTACTGAACATGTCAAACAGTTGGAAAACCCCAAAGGATCCTGAAAAAAAGATCATGGGCCTAAAGGACTGAAACTACTGAAATAGGTTTGAGGCCTTGTACCTGTATTCATTGTCCTGTAGACTCCTTATGGGCAATTTGTGCCTTGCTGTCTTGGCTATTAGGGATCTATTCATCTAAGACCTCTTATTTCTCCATAAATCACACAGTTCAATGTGTACTGCAACCTAAGATCTGAACCTGCTTCAGCAAATAAACAAATCACGGCGGAAGATATATTTAACACACAACAACTACCCCATCTCTGGAACAAACTTCTTCAGATCACTTGGATGGTTATTCATAATTTATAACTAATAAGACTGGCCTATTGCTCCATGAAAAAGAAGGTGAAGTCTAAGGGTGGATACTGGCAAGGAGTAAATGACCATGTAGCTCAAATACCTTGTACATTCTATGGTTCTATGAGTCTATAAACAAAATACAATTTTTGTATGAGGGAACAACAACATTATCATTTGCATTCTTTGAATGGAAGAGCAGGATCAGTATATTTGCTACAACTGCTTTCACCTGTACTGGTTATTTCTATCTTTTCCATGGTTGTACAGCTATGGAGTCAACATGGCGGGGCAAAGTACCAAATATGGGAGGTGCAGATGTATTTGCACAAGAAGACTGAGTTATGGTTTAATAAAATAGCTTAAACTGTAACCATTAAATTAATGCAAATAATAACCATTGTTATAAACTGTTTTGTGGTCCAAAAGTTGGAAATAAAGCAAAACTGCAACCCTATTGTTTATTATTTATATTAGGGGTTATGGAAATCCACAATAATGTAAAACTTGAATTGTATAATTTCAATTACCATAATGAAATACTTTTTGACACATCCAATTTAATTATACTTGGAGAATCTAATTGAGAATATTCTTTTTTTAGATGTAGCAGTAATGACTAAAATTATTTATTGGCATGCTACATAAGGATGACATCTAAATTATGACGATAGTACTATAAGTTATTTACAATTTTTTGTTAATTGCTTTAGCAAAAATTAGTAGTCTAAGTTAAACATAAATATAGGCCTAACATTCTCAAGCATATTTTCTTCTCGAGAATGATACACATTTTGTACATTTGCAAAGAAAAATAATTTTCCAAAAATATTCTTTTTCCTTTTATTTTACAGAGTTTGTTTGGATTCCATATCTAAAGCAAAAGATGGTCTTTTAAATATCAAGAATTGGACTAAACCAAAATATATCAAGGCCTAGTTGCTATCACGGGCCCTGACCAAGAGACCCAACGTGGTCCTTGAATTCTAATATAGTTTGCTTACATGCCAGTTCAGACTGCCAGTTTGTCCTTCATATATCGAATACAGTCTAGCCTTTCTTCTTTTTGTAGGACTGCAATCACATATAGATTAGTTTGCTATGCTGCATCCTCTTACTGAGTTAACTTAAAAATCAGAATTGCTAACATCATTTACAAACTAATAAATTGTTGCTGCATCATCTTATTTTAATGCTGCAGTGTCAGAACGTCATCTGTATGGTTGTAAAATTTCAAGTATAACCTACTTCTACCTTTCTGACCATCGTGCTGCTGCCTGATGTAGCATCGATATTTTTCAGTGTTACTTGAGATTTTTGAATGCCAGAAAATTTACTGAATTATGATATACTGAAAGTCATAATAAGGAATGTATACTGCTGAAATGTCAAAATGCTTAAACCTTAAAATATCAAACTTCATGAACCTGGCCATAAAACAATAAAAAGGAAACAAACATCCTGAAAGAAAAAAGAATAAAAAAGGCATTGTAGATGCACCTGAATAACACAATATTTTGGGCTTATCCCTCTATTAAATGCATAGTGTACTTTGTTACCTGTAGGCCAGGGACAGCAGCTGCACCCCCCCATTCACAAGCTAGCATTTCTTGTAATCTTTAATTGCAGAAATCCTTAATATACAGTCACATACCCTTTTAGTAGTTGTTCCTGACATCCAGCTAAGCCAGACACACTAAAGTTAACATAAGTACAAATACACAGCACAAGGTTTCTGAATTGGATAAACAACACATGTTCTGTAAGGTCCTGCATATATTCAAAATAGAACAAAAATTAACAGAAAGGTAAAGCAACTTTTCTCCAAACAGACATACCTACAATCAGTCTGTGGATTGAGTGATTGTTTTTTGTCTGACTCACTCCTACCTGAGGCAAGCCCCTGCTCCCATTAGTCATTACACTTTACAACCCCCCTTCCAATATGCACTCAGCAAAGGTGATTTAAACCTGTGGTGCCATCTTGGATTCCCAAAGCAGCTGTCTGTACCCCTCCAGCCTTCGGTATACCTTGAAGTAAGTGCTTATTCTTTCTGAAACAACAGTTGCAAAGTTATTATAATATTTCAGGTATTTCTAGTATCCTGTCTCTGTTGTTTCTCCTATAACAGAAAGTGCAGTTTATTTGAGACAATTGTTTAATATTTTGTACAATGATGTTTTGTTTTTACAGCCTGATACTTTTTGCTTAGCATACCAGAATAATATCTAGCGGTGCGACCCTAAGCAATCTATCTGTGCTGTACTATATCTCTGTTGCTCTAACATGTATTTTGTAGCTGTTTCTGTATCATAAATGTGACTTTAGTGGAGTCTTGCAGGAAACTATCTGTATTTTGCTTATTTATTGCTGTGATCTTATGAAAAGCCACTTTAAGTCTGTTTCATTGAAAATAGTTCACTATTTATGATTCAAGTGAAGTGTTTTAAGCCTATGCTTGGAGGGCTAAGATTTCTAGGCTTGCAAGGTATTTAAAATTTGTATTAACGCATAGTACACTGTCTAGCGAATTATCTGGAGTGTTTCCCTTCGCCTTCTGTTTAGCTGCTATGCTGGTCATGGCTGGCCATGGCTCCTGTACTGTTTTCTTAGACCTGCACGCTATATTCTATATACCATGTGCACATATAGTTAGTATAGGGTATGTGGGTGAGTTATCACATATTAGTATTGCTCTGGTCTGTTTGTGCTGCATTTATTCATTGGTATGTTTTAAACTTCTACTAAATATTAGACTTGCACTCTACCCTGATAGTAATGTTTTCACATTTCATGCTTACATTTCTCAGCTATGGTATTCTGTCTCTCCTGTACTTTCCTCCAGCTTCTTCAGTGACCCTACTAACTGTAGCTGTTTCTTACTGTCCATTCTTATTTTTAGATTTCCACAGCCCCTGTGAATGGTTTGCTCAGCCGTCCCCCTCCTATTGTCCACGGCAGTTTTTACCTGCTCTAGCAACTTCATGAACCTAGCCACTAAACAATAAAAATGAAACAATCATCCTGAAAGAAAAAGGAATAAAAAAGCCATTGTAGGTGCACCTGAATTCCACAATATTTTGGGCTTATCCCTATATTAAGTGCATAGTGTACTTGGTTAACTGTAGGCCAGGGATGGCAGCTGCCCCCCCCCATTCACAAAATAGCATTTCTTGTAATCTTTAATTGCAAAAAATCCTTAATATACAGTCACACACCCTTTTAGTAGTTGTTCCTGACTCCCAGCTAAGCCAACCACACTAAAGTTAACATAAGTACTAATACAGAGCATAAGGTTTCTGAATTGGCTAAACAGCCCATTGTAGGCAATAGAGATATTACTTTTGTTCTGTAAGGTCCTGCATATATTCAAAAGAAAACAAAAGCTAACAGGTAAGGCACCTTTTCTCCAAACAGACATACCTACAATCAGTCTGTGGACTGAGTGATTGTTTTTTGTCTGACTCACTCCTATCCGAGGCCAGCCAGCCCGCTCTGCTTCTCTACCCTACCCCATTCCCACCCGCCCTATCTCATTTACTTTATACCTAAGCTAACCACAACCCCTGTACAATTCTCCAATCCACTTCCCTCCAGCCTCAGCTAACCACACCCCTCTAACTTCAATTCTTATACACAACTCCCTCCGCACTAACCTCAACTAGACTAAACCTCTCACAATCCCATACTACACTCTACTTTCCTATACTTCACTTCCTGATTCCACACCCGCTCTCCAATCAGAATGAAAGGCCACAACTGCTTGCTCTACAACACTCTATTATCAGGCATCATCCGCCTTGCTTGCCATGCTACCAACCCCCCATAACTTTAAACTCACCATGTACCCATCCCCAACACTCACATACACCTCACCACACCTCCCATGCAAACCTTATCATTGTATCATCACCAAGATTTACCTTAGATTTAATACTAATATCCTCCCTTCAAGACATATACAACACACCAATACTCAGTTGTCCTTCTACAGGTATAACTAACTTATAACCAAACTGAATCACCTAATTTTGTACTCTCTAACAAAGATAAAACTCCAGTCAGATATCTATCCCAATCCTGGGTGCATCTGTACCTTCCATGTAACCTACCCATTACCCCCAAGATCCTGTTCCTCCACATCCACCCAAAATCTCACAGACACCACTACCTATACATCTTTACCTATTGCCAGTAACTCTGACCTTCTCATTACATGCTTTAATCTCAGAAGCCTTGCCAACAAATTACCTGAATTCCATGCCACCCTTGCCTCCTACTCCCCAGACATTGCAGTCATAACTGAAACCTGGTTAAAGCCCCGCATCAAAGACTTTGAAATTACTACAGATGATTACAATATTATAAGACAGAACAGGCTAAACAAACATGGTGGGATGTAGCAATTATGTTTAAAGAATCATGTAATCTATAAAAACTAAACTGTTCCCCACCAGACATCTCTCATGAGGAACTCCTTATCACTCGCCTCCAAATTAATCTTAACAAATCCATTAACATCATAGCCATCTACCTACCACAAGGCAACAACTTGCACAACATAGAATCCCTCCTGTCCTGGTCATCATTTTCTCTATCCCAAGAAACCATAATTCTAGGTGATTTCAACCTAGACTGGTTCTCCTGCTCCTCCGACTCCCCTACCTCATTTATAAACTTATACAACTTCACCCAAATTGTTAACTACCCCACCTGCATCAACAAGCACTCCAATAAAAAAATCACTTCTAGACTGGATTTTAACAAACAAACTGAACCACGGGTACCTGAAAGGACCAGTCCTGCTAAGTGACCATGTCCCTGCATTTCTTGTTAGGAAGAAAGCACATATCCAAGCCAGCATCTTGTACAAACACACCCATAGCAAAAAATATTTCTCCCCTGACACCTTCAATTTACTACTACAAAATTGTGATTGATCCCCATTAAAAAAACTGCGACTAGACCTAGCTGTAGAATACTTCAATAACAAATTCTTTGAAATATTAAATAATCTTGCCCACCTCAAAACAATTTGACAAAAAAACAAACAGCTATCATGGCTTTCTAAAGAAACAAAACAACTAATGAAACAAAGAGATAAGGCCTGGTCACTATATCATATGACCGAAAATAACAATGATCTTACTTTTTACAAACAACTTAGAAACCATGCTAAGAAAAACAGTATCGAGGATAAAAGAACCTATTTCCTCACCTGCCAACAAAAATACCAGCACAATCCACAACAATTCTGGCAGAATATCAACCACTTCCTTAACATCAGTAAAACCCCTACCCCTGGCCCCTTACTATTAACTCTTCTGTGCCTTTAGCCTCACAATTCAATTCCTACTTCATCAACTCCATCACTTCTCTCCTAGACAACAAAACAATCCCACCATTCACTGTCCCCTCCCCTACCTCTAATGACGCAAACTCCTTCGCCTTTATTCCCATTCCAACTTCCTACATAAAAATCCCCTACATAAATTAAAACCCTGCTGCTTAGCCGCTGACCAACTTCCAAACTAATACCTAAAACTAGATGCCCCATCCATCACCTACCCCATATCATTACTAACAAACTACTCTGTCATTCCCAAATTATGGAAAATCTCTCATATCATACCACTTCATAAGGGTGGCCCATCTAGAGACATAACTAACTACCATCCCATCGCCATTCAATCCCCCCTTGCCAAATTCTAGAAAAATGTATCCACCAGCAACTCATGAATCACCTCACTACCAACAACCTACTCTCCAGCACCCAACATGGCTTCAGGCCTAAACACAGTACTAACTCAGCCCTCATAACCTTTACAGAGACCATTAGCCACCTCAGAAATGAAGGGTAACTAGTCTCAGCCATTTTCTTAGATATGTCAAAAGCTTTTGGCACAGTGTCCCATCAGCTGCTCCTCAACAAACTTGCCACTTACAATCTCAATACCATACCTCTAACATGGTTTCACAGTTATCTATCCGACCATCAACAGGCCACTAAATGGGCAAACAGCCTCTCCCCACTATTACCAGTTACCATGGGGGTACCACAAGGCTCTATAATTGGGCCCCTCCCCTTCATAATATTTACCAACAACCTATATATTACCACCCTACATGCCACCATCATCCAATATGCAGATGACTCCTCCCTTATCTGCTCAGCCCACTCCCCACAAAAAATCCAACACAAAATGCAATTATCATTCCAAGACATTGAAAAGTACCTCACCAGCCACCAACTCACCCTAAATTTAAATAAGACCAAGCTCATAATTTTCTCTAATAAATCTTCCAAACCCAGTACCCAATCCCTCTCCATACTATCTAACAATGGTACAAAAATCAAACCCACCAATCAGACCAAGTTGCTAAGGATAACCATAGATGACTCACTAAAATTTGATAAACACATCTATCTGACCATCAAAAAAATCCACTCTAAACTAGGCACTCTATACAGGGTTAGACCTTACCTTACACAACAAGCTAGACTGATCCCACTTGCTATCCACCCTCCTATACTGCTCCGAGGTCTTTACTAACCTATCATAAACTGACCTAAATAAACTAGACTCCTGTTATAACAGAATAGCAAAGTTTGTCATCAACCAACCCCACAGAACACACCACTGCACTGCTCTCCGACAGCTCAACTGGCTAGAACTTCCAAACCTATTATTACTAAAACAACTTTCAGTCGCCCATAAAATCATATTCAACCCTACCGACTGCCCAGCTCTATCAAACCTAGTCTAGCCTAACACAAACTGTAGACTCCTCAGGTCATCTAACAAACTAATGCCAAAAGTAACCCAGTCTCACAACTATTACGCAGACTCCCTGTACTCCCATAAAATCGCCAAAGATTGGAACACCCTTCCTCAACAGATAACTAAAACCCCCAACCTATAGACATTTAAAATTACCCTGAAAAACTATTTAGAAGATAATTGGTTATGCCCCTGTATTGCTCCCAACTAATATTTCTCCTATTTTTTCTCACACGTTAGCCCAAATAGTGCTCATCCCACATGGGGCTATCCCACTATCTGCTTATCTTTATTAATCTTTGTTCCTTCAGATGAAATAACTTGTAAAACTACATGACCAGTTTTGGTCTTTCAGAACTGACTTGTAAAGCTACATGACCTATGTACCCCATATATATTGTAAAAAAAATAGTATTCCTGTATGCCTGAAACATGTATGCTTATATTGTATTCTGTTATTATATTTTGCTATAATATTTTTGCTAAGCTCATTTACATATCGTTAGCAATGTACTACCTAAACTAAGTTTACTGCTTGTACCTTAATAATGTTCTTTTTGTTGTGGAGCTTTTCTCCCTGGGTCTCAGCTGAAAATGTTTTTTTTTTTTTTCAACCGAGTCGGACACTACCCGGATAACAAATGTAACTAAATAAAATAAAAATAAAAATATCTAAACAGCATGCATGCTCTGTGCACATACCCTGCTTCAGGACATAGCCCAACATCACACAATAACATTCTCCTATGAGCAAAAGTTCTAACATGGGCCCTACAGGAGGGTGTAAGTCCAACTCTCAACACATGTACATAAGCAGATATTTAATTTAACCATTTTAAAGTTTCACCAGTTTAACATTTCAGCATTGTAGATTCAACATTATAATATTCAGTAGGTCTACCATTACTGAAAAAAAATATTAGTAACTCAAGAGTTTTCACTTTCCTGCCAAATTTCATAAAACATGCAAACTGAGCGATCACTTAAATAATTTTTAATTCCTACAAATGAAAACTAATTTATTGCCAGTTTACTACAGCTATTCATGGGTGCAACCAGAAAAGATGCCTTTCTGTCTGAAATACAAGATCTTTCTGTGATTGCATTGCATCTCTTTTGACAGCTGAAGGCCAACATCTATAATCTCTACCTAAGTAAACTTACTAAAGGAAGCCTTGTGGGAATAAATTACAAATGCATTGAGGAAACATAACATCCTTCTTGACTACCTTGTGGTTTCATTGCAAAATGCAGTAGTCATACTGTTGTACAAACACATAATAATGCAACAGTCCACAACATGGACAAAGATAATCTTGCTGATTCTGTATTTGAAACCTGACCAAGACATTTGATTCTGTGCTTTTTATTCAGTGGCTATTGATCATTAAGACTAAGAACATTTATAGACTAACTGAGTTCATGTTCAAGACAGTGCAGTTCTTGATACAAGTAAATCTCTATGAATGGGAGGCCATTTCTACTCTCATTCATACTTGGTAAGTTAATTGGACTATTCAGATCACTTTCATATTACGTTGTATTATTTTATATGCAGGTCATGCCCGAGACTTCCCATGCTTTGGAACAAGGTCCCAATCTACATTAGGCAGAGCTCCTCGCTAACACTCTTCAAAAGAATCCTTGACGAGTGGATAGGAATTAGAAAGTTTACCCCGGGGATCACTTCAGTGGCTCTGCTGGACAGAGGCACAGGGAACTAATCTAAGGGGGTGGCGAAAGCCAACAAATTCTGGCTAGGCTTATAAATGCCTTCGGGCAGATAGCCTAGTATCAACCTATGAACCTATGAACCTATGATTAGCTATACTTGACTTACTTTATTATTCTGATTATGTGATGGATACAAGTGATTCTCCTCAGTTCTCAGTAACTCTGTGCATGTGGTTCAGCCTTGATGAATTATCCCTCTATATCTGTTATTGCTTGTATGCTTTATAGTCATCCTGTATTACATATGTATTGATTTAGTCTCATATCTGGCACATAGCCAAAACAGTCCTTTGCAGTAGTTCGTTTGTTATATTCCTTAAAGACATTGTTTGCCATCTACTATTGCCCTCTAGTTTAGCACAGTTGGTGTTTGAGCAGAGTAGTAAGGTTATAAGCTGCTAACAAGCTTATTTCTTAGCTTTGATTTTCTTAGTGTCTGCCTACAGCAAAGCAAGTAAACAGACAGCTCTCTTTGATCACCCCCTGAAAAAAAGACAGCTGTGCCTAGTGGGTTTATCTGGTAAGTAAATAAATAAAATAACTTTGTGACAATATGAAACCTTTAGTAATCTATTAAAAAAGATGAACACACATTCCACCTCTCACATCTAGATTATCTGTAAAAGTTCTTGGGTTCTGATGTGTTCTCTTACTATTTTGCAAAGTCTTTTTATCTTATTTATTGTATCCTGAACTCACATTGCTGTTTCATTTGCTGCAGGTTGACATTTCATAACTGTTAAGTAAACTTTTGTCTTTTGTTAAACCAGTTTGGCATGGTTGACTCATTGCTCTTGTCCTGTTTTGGATCTATACTGACCTTTCTTTAAATGACTGCCTTTTGGAGTAATGCCTTTCTGAATATTTTCATGATGTTCAATTGCATTCTGTTGAGCTTGTGGTGATCACGCTATCCTTTTTTAATAAATCTGACCCAAGAGTAAATTTTATTTATTTATTTTTTAATGTGTCCATTGTTGACTGAATAGTCCCACTAGGTTAGTAACTTAGTTTCAGGAGACACCTGAAGTGGTATTTATACTACTAGGGAAAGTTTCGTCAGAGCATTGGGAAAATTCCCCTACTCTTTTTGATAGGATCTGTGGGAGCTTTTAACCACAAACTCAAGAAGATGGAACCTAGCTTTAAAGTCTCACCTGAAAGATGATACACTCAGGAGTGCAGCATTCCCTTATAGTACACTGCAGTGTTGGAATGGGTCTATATTATAAACATGAATGCTTACCTTATCGAATCCCTAAACGTCGACCCTTCCTCATTGAACTGCATAAACACCGAATGCCTTAAACCATGAAATTCAAAACATCGAACTATCATACTTGTCCCACCCCACTGCCCGCTACATACTGCCTACACAAACAAACTAAATAAACCACAAACATACATACACTAACCAAAACCCTACTTCTAACCCTAAACTAAACCCTACTTCTAACCCTACACTAAATCTTACATATACCACCATCTATGCACTTAACTTAACCGCACCCTAACCCTAAGGTCCGTAACTATCACACACTTACCTTAAAAAGCTAAACCCAAACAATCTAAATAATCCATACACATACACTTAACAAAACCCTACACTAAATCTAACATACATTACCATCCATGCACTCACCTTAACCCACACCCTATCCCTAAGATCCGTAACCATCACAAACTTACTTTTCGGAGCTATACCGCAGAAGGCCAACCATGACGATTCAACAGTTCCAGTTTCGCTCTTCTGGACGTTCAATGTTTTCACGTTTCGATAAGGACGGGTCAACGTTTATGGATTCGATAAGGTAAGCATTCGAGTTCCTAATATAAACCTGTTGGAATACAACCCACAGCCTTCTACACCAAAGATAAATGTGCTACTTGTTGTGCCACTGACACTAGAAAAATGCTTTTTTTCTATTTTTAGTTAAGTATTTAAGCAAAGCACCAGTCATGTGGTTTAGAAATCTAATTCTCATTTGTGGTCATGACTTTTTTTCATTTAATAATAATTTACGTTTTCAACATAGAGAATGATCAGATAATTTGAAGTGGTTTGAGAAACTGCATGAGTATAAATTTTTCTTTACAGGCTTGCCTGTTTGGAAGAATTACACATTATGTTCTGTAGTATTTTTATAGTTTCCTTATATCTCACAGTACTCCTTAACCTTTAGAAAATAACATTTTATTTATTTTTGTCCTTTTTTTATTGAGGAGGTTACATTCAGCTAATTGAAAACAGTCATTAATCACATGCATATCAGAGATGGTAATCCACTACATTTTGTATCAGATTTATAATTGGACAATAGTGAATGACCACCAAGCTTCCCCCTCTGTTTAGGCTTTTAGCCCATTTATTTCCCCAAGTGGTAAGCATCACAGAATTCATTTTTTTCTTTTTAGGTGGTAAGTGCTGAACACTATAGAGCAGTCCTAGCATTTTTACCATTTATTGAGAGTATTTGCTTTTTAACTTTTGATAAGCCCTAATCCCATAGCATATGCCCAGTAACCAGCTAATGCTTGGGTGCAATGCGTGTCATCACAGGCGTGATATTCCCCTCCACAAGTGGGATAATCCCTTAAAATAGTACTTTTCCACTTAAAGGCAGCTCTGTTGGGTGATCACTGGTCTGTCCTGGGGATTATATCACAGGACTGTGGTCTTCTACATAAACCATGACAACCATCATCTGAAGTGGGGCAAGCTGGTTAAATACTGTCATCCCTTCATTCCCTTATGTCAGTTCCAGGAGTTACCTTAGTCACAGATAAAACTGAGGATATCTGTGTTATAGTGAGAACTTTATTCCTATATGACATGACTAAATGATTTAAATAAATCTTCCTTATTTTTATGTAGTGGTATGTAGCAAAGTTTTCAAATGTCTTCTCAAGTCTTAGAAAACATTTTTGCTTAGTGGGAGCCTGCTTAAAATAATCATTTAATGAGAGCCTTCTTTTATCTGAAATGGCACCAAAATATAAATGAAGCTCTTGTTTACAATCAGCTCTGTGCCCGGTTTCCTGGATGAGATGTGTGACCAATCAGCTCTATGCCCGGTTTCCTGGATGAGATGTGTGACTCGCTGAGCTGCTTTGCACTTGACAGCTGGAACGTCTATCCATTATGTGAACAAGTATCAGATAAAGCATTTTACATCCACAACAGTGTCATTTTTTCATATTTTCACAATTTCAGATGAAACTAAATGTGTTAACAAAACAGAGCAAAGATGCAGAAATAATGGTGGCATAAATTCATGCCAAAAAGTGTAATCAAAAGGAAAAAGTGGGAAACCTTGAAAAAGTGATTCAGTTAAAGGACATATAAATCTGCAGTGTTATTGAAACATAGTCCAGGGATACTTACCTCATACCACAAATAATGGGATAACAATGAGATATTCTTTGCTTTATTACTGCAGGAGAAATTAATCCGAGGGCAGTGTTTCAATATATGTGAAAAATAGTCTAAGGGCTAGTACACCATTGTTGCACGAGTAATAATCCTGTTCATCAAGAAATGGCAGTGTACAGACAATCTGATTATTATGGCCCATCTCACTATTTTTATAAGTTTTTGAATCACGTCACCATATCTGTTGTCATTGTTTGCATGCACATTACTCTTATCATATGCTGATGCTCATTGCTTGTCATTAGAAGGCATTGGTGTGCAATGCATATCATGTTATTGTCTACAGTAGCATGGATACTACATATCTCTGAATGTACCCTTCCCAGCATGCTGTTGTTCATCATGATGTTTTGTGTAATGCCATGTGCTAATTGTTTTGGAATCTCCTAATCACTTCCCATGGATAATTGATTCATTTTATTTAATGATTGTTGAATTTCTTTTATATCTGGTTGCAGTCTGGCCTCTTTGTCATGCTTAATATCATTACTGTTCTTTACCATATTTTCCTGGAATACATATAGATAGCGTGTGTGTGCGTGTGTGTGTGTGTGTGTGTGTGTGTGTGTGTGTGTGCATATATATATATATATATATATATATATATATATATATATATATATATATATACACACACACACACACACACACACACACATATATATATATATATATATATATATATATATATATATATATATATATATATATATATATGGGTTCCTATTACAAGACTAAAGGCATTTTTTGAACGTATCTTGTTGAATTTTAATGTAATGTTTAAACTGTTTTCTTTTTTCTTTTTTTTTTTGTTGGAACATCGATTTTTTTCCCTTGGAAAAACAGTTCGACATTGTAAGCTTTTGCTTACATAGGGTCGATTAATCACCGTTTGCTTTTTAAGCATTTGGTGATGTAATATAGACCCATATATATATATATATATATATATATATATATATAGAGAGAGAGAGAGAGAGAGAGGAGACAGAGATAGATATAGATATAGACATAGACATAGATATAGATTAGATAGAGATATAGACTAGATAAAGATATAGATATAGATATATATGTACGGGTCCCTATCTAATCGTCGACAATTCATTTCACTGACATTCATTTCGTCGACTGTTCATTTCGTCGACAGAAAGATGTGCCCCCTTCCCCAATGTTAGGTGGGGGGCTTCGCCCCCCACACCCCCCATTGTGGGGGGCTGTACCCCCCACACCCCCCCTAACTATATATATCAACTCCAGGGTTGCACAACATTGGGGAAGGGGGCACATATTTCTGTCGACGAAATGAACTGTCGACGAAATGAGTGTCAGTGAAATGAATTGTCGACGATTAGATAGGGACCCATATGTACATATACAAAAACGTTGGGACCACGCTTCTTTGCCTGGAATGGTCTGCACCCCTCCTCTCTAGGCTTTTGAATATTAGTTAAAAAATTGTCCTCTCCATAGTGCCTTTTTCAGGCAAAGCCAAACTACTTCTGACACAGCAAATCAAAACCAAGAAACTCTAAAGGTCTTATTGCTCAATACTAGGAGTCTAAACAAAAAACTCCACTCCCTACAAGCTCTCCTCACCATTGGGAATGTTGATGTCTGTACAGTCACTGAGACATGGTTTAAAGCCATGCATAGCACACCGGCAGTGCAAGGCCGTAATGCCTTCCACACATTTAGAATAGCTAATACACAGAAAGGGACTAAAGGTGGAGGTGTCTCGATTTACATACATAATAAATATACCTCAGAGCTGGTCAAACAAGAAAAGACACTTGTACGACTCCAATTTCAAATCACCAGAGGCAAAATTCCATACCACTTCCTTGCAAGCTATAGTTACCCCTCTATATCCCTGAAAATCCAAAACATGCATTTAAGTTTACTGGAAACAGTCATCATCCAACCCAATGCCATATTCATGGGTAACTTTAATTACCCCACTATTAACTGGAGCATATATGTCACTAAACGTGCAGGCACAGAGATTCCAGGATTTTCTAAACACAAACTTCCTGAATCAGATTGGTAATATTCTGACCAGGGGCGCAAACATACTGGATCTTTTCCTCACTAATATGGGAGAGTGCTGCACACCTCCTAGTGTAATGTTCTGTCTGGTAAGTTTAGACCATAAAATGGTCTCTTTTGAAGTAAAAATAAAATCCAGAACCCCAGCTAATTCTGGAATGTTCAGGAACTACTTTAAGACTAAGTTCCTACTATTAATTGATAATCTGGCAAAATCTCAAGACCCCATAAACCTTGAGAACACTGCTGCCTATGCAGAACTTTTCTCAGAAACCCTATACAAGTATGTTAATAGCTGCATAGAGGCAGCTGTACCCACCAGGAATAAGAATAGAGCTAACTCAAAAACAAGCCACCCTGGTGGAATCACAAAATCAATAGGCTCTACACCAGAAGGAAGAAAATCATGGCAAAAGTTAGGAGGTGTAACACACAGCAGGATAAAAACACTCTCATAAAACTAAACAAACACCTCAAAGGAAAAATAAAGTCTAGGAAAGTCAAATTTGAGGAAAATTTGGCATCCCAGGCCAAGAACAATCACAAGGCATTCTTTAACTATGTCCTCAGCCTCAAAGGGAATACGCAATTGTGTGCAGAACTCATTATTAATGGAGTCACCTATACTGAGTCAGAAGATATTGCAAACCTACTGGCAGACAAATTCAGCTACAGATTAATCCATCCTTCCCCCCAACCTCCCCTCATGAGATACCATCAAATATAACTTCCCCCTACTATTACTAGTGAACAAGTCCTCATTGCTGTCTATAAGTCAAAAAACACTGCATTATTGGGCCCTGACAATATCCCAGGATGCCTTCTAAACAACATGAAATGTCACCTACCAGGCCTTTGGAACCACTGTTTAACCATAGCCTCCAAATAGGCTTTGTGCCTAACAAATGGAGAACAGCAACTGTTGTCCCTCTGCACAAAGGTGGGCCATCCAGACCCGTAAGTCTTTCTAGTGTCATATGCAAAGCCATGGAAAGAATTATCATGGAAATGATCAGTAATGATATAGAAAACCTCCAGATACTGGAACCAACCCAGTTTGGTTACATCAAAGGAAGGTCATGCCTACTCAACCTATTGGATTTCTTTGAGAAGGTCATCAAAGCAACTGATGAGGGCAAAATGACACACACTGCCTATCTTGACCTGACCAAGGTATTTGACAGAATACCCCACTCATACATTGTTGACAAACTCAAGAGGTTAGGCATAAACCAAAACACCTGCGATAGTGATAGTAAACTCATGACTTGCAACCAGGAATTGTAAGATGGCACATAAATTTATTAGCTTGAGTTGTGCGTTTTCATTCCTAAAATAACGGAACTTCATCAGAACTAAAATCACAGTTATAAAACACAATTAAATACCAAAGAACTAGAATCACATGACTAAAACTAACCATTAAAATTTAGTTTTCAATTAACATCAGCATTATAGCACTTCAGTTTTAAAAGTGAATTCATTGAACCGGTTTCATTTGACAGTGGAATGCACATAGCATTAAATCTCAATTGCCATTTCAATTTACATGCCTCGAGATGTTCTTTTATAAACCATCCCTGAGGGTCATTGTGCACTTGTTCTATATTTAAAAAAGCAAACCAATGAGTACTAAAATTCTCTATATGTTTATGCAAAGCACTGGTCATTTTCTTGTTTCTTATATCTAATAGGTGTTTGTATATTCAATCTTTGAATTTCCTAGAGGTTTTCCCCTATAAAAAATACCAGACAAAGCTTGCATTTAGCCAATTTATGTGCCATTTTACAACTAATGGTTGCAAGTTGTTGGTTCACTAGTACTACTGCAGGTGTTTTGGTTTATAGTTGTCTTTTATCTGTTGGGGTTCTTAATTGGTTTACATAAGGTATAAACCCTTATATAACCCAGTATTTATTTATTTATTTTACATTTGTTGACTGGGAAAGTCCGACTGGATACATGTCCATTTACAGTTTATTTCTCACCTGTTTGCATTTTATACTATGATACTTTCCTAGTGATACCTTCCTAGTGTCTATACAGACAGCATTTGCATGGGTTCCCCTGTTAACCACAGCAAGTATTTTGTCAGTGAACAGATGCACTGCAATAAACCAGATTTTTAGCTCATATGCATGCTGGTTTTCTATTTTCATTAACATGCCCCTGCTTTTTCGTGTCTACAATATATTTTTGAAATAGATTTAATTTAAAATGTTAATTTATGCAACATATTCATGTATAGCTGTTTAAACAGTTTGGAATCCACTTTGGTATTTTGATTCCATGCTGTAGTAACAATGATCACAAGATCTACCAGTGTCAATAGCATGTCATTCATGTATGGTAGATTTTTATGTAGAACATCCTGTTGGATTACTGCCTTGATGCAATTGTCTTGCTTTATCACCTGACCCCAAATGCTTCATCTATAAGCGGCACTAAAGGGAATAAAACCTTGTTCAACTTAATATTGGAAATCAGCTCTACAAAGAACATGTCACTGTGTCATATACACACACACACACACACACACACACACACACACACACACACACACACACACACACACACACACACACACACACACAGTTTTGATGATTCTTTTTATTGGAAAGTAGTTAGCTATATATTCAATAAGTGAAAACATTTTAAGTGCTCATCTATTCAGTTTATTTTAAGGAGAAAGCTTGTACTCATGGCATCAGTTTCAAGTCTGGAAGATATATATAAATCACACTTGATTAGAGTCCAATAATTTATCCTTTAAATTCTTTAGCCTCATTTCTAGATAGATCTTGCTATCAAATTTTGTCATATCAATGTGGTTTATGATAGGTCTTTCAAATACAAAATGCCCTTATAAAGGCATTCACCCCCATCCCACACAAAGATCTCATAGATAATCTCTCCCAACTAAATGTGAATCCCTGTGTAACCCACTGGATAACAAACTGGATCACAAATAGAACCCAGGAAGTAAGAATGGGTGGCTCCCCATTCTCCAAAAGAGCTGGCACTAATGGTGTACCCCAGGGTTCAGTCCATTGACCACTCCTTTTGTCACTTACTTCTCAGACATTAAAGATAACGTTAAGTGTTTGTGGCTTAACAGAATTGCAAATGACTGTAAACTTGATACCATCATAAACTCCCCAGAGAGCACAATATCTTTCAAGAGGGCCTGTCCCACATAAATAGCTGGTGTCAAAACCATGGACTTAAACTAAATGCTAGAAGTGCATAAGTGTCTAATGTACCCCTTGGCAAGCATAACTCCCCTTGCAGCTATCACAATGACAACACACCCCTGCAAGTTGATCCTGTAGTTAGGGATCTGGGACCCATGCTGACAATGAACTGTACTTTAATTAACATGTATTCACTGTTGTAAGAAAGTCCTTTTTCATCATACAGTTTATGTGTAAAGGTATTGCATCTAAATCCAGGGATGTAATCATTCCACTGTGCTCGGCACTCATTAGGCTGATCATTGGTTATAATACTCCTTTCAGTATATACTTGTCCAAAACACTTGTCACAAGTTAAATTACCACAATGCTTTTCCACTAAAAAAAAAAAATCAAGGTCCTACATTGAAAAACAAATATAAAGACCATCTCAAACTTTTGTCCCTATTCTTAGTACAATACAGGGTACTGAGAGACAACCTCTGACTCATATATAGAGCTTTAGCAGGCACTATTCTGTCAGACCTATTATACATTTGCAAAGCCATTGGTATCATAAGCACCCACGTAAGGGATCTCAATATCTTTTCTAAAATAAATGGAACATGTTGGAGGGATAGGTTTGTCTCCCAGAGAATACCACTTTTATGGAACTCTCTTCCACTCTACATAAAGCAAAGTATTTATTTTACTCTATTCAAATTTAATTCAACTTCTCACCAAAGTAGCAAAGATTTCAGTAGCAAATTCCCACCTTAATTCCACCCTACTTTATGCCTCTCCAATATATACCAACCTAAGGCAGTGTGATCTAAACAAGCTAGAGACCTGCTACAACAAAATTGCCAAATTCGCCACAGGGGCATCCTACCGTAGTCACCACTGTCTCTCACTTGCTGAACTGGGCTGGCTTCAACTCCCTCACCTCCTTCAGTGTTATCAACTCTCACTCGCCCACAAACTAGTAAACCATCCACTAAATTTCCCATCCCTCCAGAATCTACTCCAACCCTATCGCACCACCAGACCACTAAGATCCAGCAACAAAAATCACTTGCAGATCACTAAAGCCAATAACTCTGCTGGTGAAGCACTATTCTCTTGCACCATAGCCAAATTATGGAACTCCCTTCCACCCACAATTACCTCAGTACCATCATGCACCCACTTCAAAACTTTACTAAAGGTGCACCTAAAAACATGCTGGCTATGCCCTTACAACTTCCAATCTAATATCACCCACCCCATCCAACCACTACCTTTCTTTCCACTCCACTAACTACCTTGATTATAGCAAGCTCAGATGCTCATAAGCCTAGTACTTATTATACAGCAGGAACTTCTTATTGTAACATTTGTTAATGTCTGTTATGTACTTTGCAGATAATGATTTTAGTTGTCTACTGATGTACTATGTTCTTCATCTGTAAATATGTTGTAAGTAATTGCTATGTTAAATTGTTAATTGCTATGTAATCCAATGTAAGTATTGTCTGTTTATTTTAACTATGGAGTTTTTCTCCCCAGGCCTCCGCTGAAGATGGACCTATGTCCAGTCGGACACTCCCAGTCAACAAATGTAAATAAATAAAATAAATTAAATTTGGCTGAACGGATGGGTAATCGAAAATTCGCCCATGGTTTAGCACCCTGTCCCTCACGAATAGGGGGAACATGAAAATGTCACAACATATCCTTCTTCAGCCCATTTCTCAGTAACTCCTATGCAAAATATAAAGGCTAAAAGCTCTCATGGGAATGTAAGGCCAGGCGTCTTACTATCCTTCAACATCAGTAGCCTAGTAACTTATGAACCTCTACCCAAATCATCAATAATACATATGTAACTTTAAAAATAGGAATAACTCAATGAAGCAAAACTAACTTTTTACTAGTAACTTTATTCCAAGTAAAACAAGCAATTTTTTTTTGAAATTACCTTCCATGGGGTAAATGATGTCTGCAGTTTTATATAACAAATTGAATGCAATTAATTGAATTTTTCATTAATTATGTAATTCATAGGCGTGCCTTTCAATTTACCTGTGTTTTCTCTACCACTGAAAACAGAGTATCATATGCCACAGCTGAGTTTGCTACACAGTTATTTAAATGCTATCTAAAATGATCTTTTCCTGCTCTACTATATGTATAAATATAGGATTCTAATAAATTATTGGAATTGTGGGACAAAAGGCCCAGAGCAACATATAAATCTGAGGATTCATGCTGATTTACCGAATGTATTTTAACTATATTTCTTCAGAAGAAAAATATCAGAAACCCACTTTTAGTAAAGACAAAACAATGCTTGTGTGTGTGTGTGTGTGTGTGTGTGTGTGTGTGTGTGTGTGTGCGCGCGTGCGTACGTGCGTGCCTGGTCCCCCTGCATCCCTATGTGGGGAGAGACTGCCATTCTCCTAAACCCATATATACCACAACAGGTATAAAATTCAACCTCAAAAATTGCAAAGGGTTGTTTTCAGCCATTATACTTTGACTGAATTACATGCAAACATAATCCATTCTGAGACTTGAAAGGTTCCCAAATCTGAATTCTTTGACTGGAAAACCATGATGTTAGATTGAAATACACAGTGAATATGATCAGCTTTGTCTTTAGCAAGGCATTTGACACAGAACCACATAAAAGTTACTAAACAGACTAGACAGAATTTGTGACTTGGAGTAGGAGCTAGCATATTCGACTGAGGAAAACTGGTTAGACATCTGAACATATAGTGCTACAGTAAATGGCACATAAAATGATGAAAGGATGACAACTATTAGTGGTACCAAGTGTGGCTGGATCTTAAGAGTACCTGTTTTAATTTCAAAATAGTCATTTATGTCTGTTTTTATAAATAATTTCCTCTGTATTACACTGGCAGCCCTAAGATAATCTACACCTAACAATTTTCATAAAATATTCTTCAAATCAGAATGGCTTAATGTTCTTTCCAGGAGAAGTTCCACCAAAAGTGCTTTTCCAGTCTGCTCTCAACTTCCAGTATTTCTACATACAAATAACATTCTTCCAGATTATGTAATGCATTATTTTGATTTTATATTTTTTATATATAGGAAGCCCGAAAATACTTATATCTAGAAAGCTCAGTGAATATACACGTGATGCCTTGACAGGCACAAATATGTCCCAGTAGGTATACCCATAAAGCAGGAACAATGATCCAAAGGGATTTCTTTATCCAAAAACTGTCTACATGTAGCCTGAAATTCCATTCAGATACCTCTAAATGAACAGCATCCAGCACTATGTGGCTAGAATGTCCTGCATTTGCCCCATACCACAACATGCAGATTATACAGTAATTGTATTCAAAAATAATTTTGGATGGCCACTGACATTGAGCCAGTAGTGCAAAATGGGTAAAAAAACACTCATCAAAACTTTACAGCTGCTCTAGCACCTTTTTGTAAAATGATCCCTTTATAATCCTTGAGTTCCTTCTTGCCTTGCACCTATGTATGCATCTTTGTCTTCCATTAACAGAGGACTAGGCCATTATGTGCCCACTTTGCCTTTCTGTCTAATTAAACCTCCTCTATTATAGCTCTCTTAATGTTGTCCCCAAAACAACAGACGGCTTAGACTCTTCTTTGCCCTACTTCGTGCATCTGCTGAACTCGCCAGAAGTCAGCTGAAGGCAACATCTCTCTCTCTCTCTCTCAGACTGAAGAATGAGTAAGAAGCTCTTGCACATTAGGCCCAGAGATCCTCACTGAATCTTTCTGTAACTCTAAGAAAAATAGGCTACAACCGATTTTCATTTTTTGATTCATTTCATTTTGGATGAAAAGCAATGAAGTGATGTGCCCAGAATGAGGACCGTATTTTTATTTTATTTTTGTCATTAAGTAGTTTAAATGACATTTAAAGGACTGTAAAACTAGTGCTTCTTTTACTGCCAGAAGAAAAGAATTCCAGACATTTACAATTATGTACTTAAAACACCATCTTGTTCTGCTCCAATAACATTTTGCCCTCTGAAGCCTGATTTGTTTCTTAAATTCATATTTCTAGTGATGTTTATCAGCCTAGGGCCAACTGCACAATTTTTGGACAGTATAAAATTGTGTTAATAAATAAATTAGACTTTATGGGTAAAATGCAAGTGTAAAAACTGGAATTTTCAGGCTGTTGCTGCAGAGTCCAGTTATGTTGGCAATTAAATACCAGGTGGTGCTGCGGTAGCATTGTCGCCTCACAGCAAGACGTTGTGCTGTTCGATTCTCAGCTAGAGCGTCTTCTGTGTGGAGACATGCATGAATGGGCGTACCTTTGTTGAAGGTTGTGCATCAGGGCTGGCAAACTCGGCACGTAAAAAATCTACTGCCAATCATTAGTCGACCGGAGTTCCCTGTGGCGACCCCTAACCGGGAAAAGCCGAAAGACACAAACAAACAAACAATACTTCATTAACCTGTTTTAACAATGTTTAAAGCACAGTATGAAGATCTTTAAACATACCCATATGCTGAGTAAACATGCATTGTCCGTCGAGACCCACAGACCTTACGGAACTGGGTTGCCATAATTTTCAAATTAAACAGCCAATAAACAGCAGGATGCTTCAGTAGACCAAATAATATAATGATAGTTTTTGTTAAATTTACACATATTCTGTTTTGTGTTAACCAGTCTGAATACTCATCAAAGTACACTGAAGGGTCCCTGCAACACATTCCCATTTTACGGAGCATAATAGTTTAGTGTTGTCAGTATATTTTACTACAATGGGCAGGTCCATAGTACACAGGGTTAACTATGGTTCCAGTACCAACTGCTGACGAACTTCCAATTGTAATTCCCTTACTGTGCCATCTAGTTTATGGGTGCAATTGCTACTTTCTGTCAATTTTTGTCTCTTGAGGTTACAGCTTGCACATACAAGCAGTCAGAGCTGGATCATGGTCAAGTGGGACTCTATGAAGGGTTATAGATCAGACCCACCCCCACAGCAATACCCCCCGGCAACATCCCCCCACCCATTCCAGTGTCCCATTACTTGGCTATTTCTCCCCAGTTACCATAAACACTGTTCAAACCTGTCAGTGTGCATACTGTTTTCTTATTTACTCCTACAGTGATTAGATATTAAAAACTTTTATTTCAAATTTTATAGAACAAACACTGATAACCATTAGCTAAACAAAACAATACAATCTCACAATGAAAATAGACTTCGCATGGACTTTAAGCTTCAATGCCCTCAAAACTCACATTTATTAAAATGGCATTGAAACCCACATTCAAAGAAAATATATCTGGTCAGTGGCAGTTTAAGTTTACCTATGGGCTGTTTTCAAACCATAGGCCCCTTGGACACATTTTTTGGACCATAGATATATTTGTGTGTTCTTTGATGCACCATCCTGATTATACTAAATTATATTTATTGTATAATGCAGCAGCACTTGTTAGAGTGTATTTTAAATTTGCAGGTTTAAACATTTTTCCAGTAAGCAATCAAATACAATTTGTGAACCAACAAGGAAAAAACTACCCATTCCAGAACATTTCAACCACAAAGGGCCACTCAAACGTCTGACATTACAACCCACCAATATCAGTCAATATGCATAATCCCTGCAGAAGTAAAAGTCATCTGAATAATTACACACTAAAGTGATCTATGACTAATGAAGAGGTTGCTGCTGGCAAACACCTTTACAAGTGTTTCATATACAAATTCAGTCCCTGCTGTCCTTGAAGAATAAACTACCCATGTTACATTTAAAAAAATGGTAAGGTGCTAATATTGCAATAGGAAATGGCTGTCAAAACAGCAACAAGTTCATAGGTAATGGGCATCTCATCCAAAGGAGGACACATATATTAGTGCAGCACCCCCTTGAAGCAGGCACTGTAATTGCAGCACTCCATGTACATGGTGTGGGAGTAGAACCCATAGCCATCTGCATCAAAGGGAAGTATGCTATCTGTTGTGCTACTAACAATGTTTGAAAATGTATAGCACAAACACTGATTTGATAAATAAAGAAGTTATACACTGAAAACAGACTTAGCATTAGTAACAGTAAACTTCTCTTCCCTTGAAACTCAACAGTCTGAAAATGTGCAAAAGCTTAACAGTCCTTGAAAATGCACAGAAACTCAACACTCTGAAAATATGAAAAGCTTAACAGTCCTTGAAAATGCACAGAAACTCAACACTCTGAAAATATGAAAAGCTTAACAGTCCTTGAAAATGCACAGATACCCAACGTTGTTTGAAAATATACTAGAACTAAAAATTATTTGTAAATGAACAGAAACTCAACATTCTTTGAAAGTTCTTGAAATGCACTTGGTGATGACAGTTTGGCAATTGATGGAGAGGATTCAGGCTATATGGTCCCGTATTAAAGGTACAGGGTTTGAGCCTGAATAAGTTAACCAAGCTGCAACTCCCTAACTGGGTCATTCCACCCCCCAACACACACTGTTCCCCACTAACCTACTATGAATGCTCCGTTGTCTGTTCATCTGGAATGGCAATAGCATAACTCCCATGCTTGTTTCTAAAACTCATGTACTCTGTTTCTGTTTAAATGTGTGCGCATCATAATAAAGACTTCATACTAAAGAAGAAATGTAATGCATGCAGAGTGTGTTCTTAAAGAAGCAATGTTAGTTTTTGTGGCAGTCTACCTGGCCAGTGGGCACCCCTCCCCTGCCGCAGGGCTCCTCAAGCCAGTGGGCCCTAGTTGACCACCTAGATCACTTAGTTCCGGATCTGACATTACCCCTTTATACAGTGACTTCTGTGCTTTCCGTGGTAGAATTGAAGTGTTAGAAGGAAATAATTTATTCTAATTTCATACGTATAGTATACAGAACCAAACTGAATCAGACATTTTTGGTATATCATCAGCAGTTTTAAATTAATGGAAACAGGCACACATCTGTAATGTTGGACAGTTCCCCTTAGCTGCAAAAAGCACAGTAAATCTTGCTGATAATGAAATCCTGTACGTTGCTAAAGCACTGTATAATTTCACTACTAAAATAAGAATTCAGTAGGACTTCCTAACTCCAAACAAGGGACTCATTAAGGTAATGCAGTCACTTAAGCTTGCAAGTATTACACCATTATGAGGGACACAGAGATCCTTGAAAGGTGTAACTCATTCAATTGGGCATTAAATAGGGGAAATTTTCCTTTTCCACAAGAGGCAGTGACCTCTGACTTGATTATATGAATCTTTGGAGGTGTGTGGTAATGTTGCTGCCTAAAGAAAGGAACTTTGAACAATATTTGCAAATCCAGTTTTGTACTCTCTGCTTCATCTAATATGCCATTTGCATTTGAGTCCCATATATTGGTGACTTCAGTACTTTATATAGCTCTGTATATTCCATACTCAAATGTTAAATATTCTATTCATTCATGTTTTTGATGTCAAAGCAAGCATTCATAGGGTGCGGTACAATTCTAACAAAAGAATTACAAGCACTTTTAATTTTTCTTGTCTGTCAAAGTAAAATAGTAGTTCAATCATTAATAATTAGGAAAGATGAGAAAAAGTTAAACACAAGAACAGTGAAAATTGCCTGGGATTACTTACGTACGGAAAAAAGAAAGCTAACCAACCATCACACAAATTCAACACACCAAAAACTGACAAACATAACATTTATTTGGCTTCCTATTGAAATGTAAGCACACAACCCCCGCTGCACCCCCACTACCCCTGATCTTATATAAACCAACTCCAAGATCGCCGTACCTTGGAATGGTAGAGGTAATTGGCCCAAGACAATAACCACTCATGTTACATTAAAAGGGATGGAAGGTGTTGACCCTGGATGATATATACTGTGTTATTCTAATGGTCAGAGATTAGTGCTCTTACTCAGTTTTGCTCCTTCATACTCACTTCACAACATTTGACACTCGACTATGTAATCTTGAAGGAGTGCCTGCATATCTGTTATGACTTATATTTTAAAATCCTTGACTGGTTTGTATCTTACCTTTGTGGTATGGGGTTCCTGGGAACTCTGTTCTTGGGCATTTGTCCTTTACAGTTCTATGCTGCCTATTACAGAAATTGGTGTGGTTGTTGAAATTATGCGGACCCTGACTGCAGTTCTCTGAAGTGTGGGGAATATATATTAATTCCCAAATTACAGCATCTCCAACTATTCTCTTTCTTCTTTAAAGTATAGTATTTGTGGAGTTAGTATGTATACAAATAGTGTTGGTGTAGCAGGCTGTTGGGGGTGCAGGGTTGTAAAACACCCCCGCAAAAATTATTTAAAGGTATATCAGGGAGTTTCAATATTCTTTGTTTGTTAAATTTGTGGTTTAGTTTTCAAAGTGTTGTGACCCACAGTACCACACCTAACTCTTCTGATAAGAAGCCAGAGAAAACATCTGAGGGGTGAATATGTGTTAGCACTCTTATGCTGATAAAACTCATGCATGCCTTTCCATCAGTCAGTAGCAGCTCAGTTAACACCAAGAGGAAGTACTGGATAATAAGTAGCTGACTTTTTCTTAGTTCAGACAAGGCAGATGTAATGAAGGTTCATGCCACATTAAGTACTTTCATGGCTCTTTCTCTTACTACCACTATTATTTTTGAATTTGTGAGGTTAAGTGAATGAAATTTGAGTCTAAAGTGTGCAGTTTGAGCATTGCGCTCAATGATAAGCTGTTCCCTCAAGACCAAATCTTTCTTTTTGGAGAAATATCACTCAAATAAAGCATGTTATTCCATCAGAGATCCATTTAAAGGCTTTGCATGTTTTGGTCTGTTCTTGGTTGGACCAATGTACCACCCTGTACCTACAGATAGTTACCTATGGTCAGTTGCAATCCTTGCAGAATGATAAGGCATGTAACACCAGGGATGCACAGTCTATCTTTAGACCAGAATACAAGTTTCTAATACTAATATAATAGGTATTTCATGGACTTGGTCACTCCTACAGTTAGGAGCATCTGAGCATTTTTAGCATCTGGTTCACAACTGCTAGTGACAACCAGGTTCTAGTTTTACCATTCAGTTCAGAGTTCTTATACATACTAAGTCCACCACCTGTGGACTCTCCTTCCTTACTTTTGAGGCTTGAGCCTACACTGAAGCACTTAAAGAAGCTGCTTAAAGTCTATTTATTTTTAGGACTTTTTTAAAGTTAGTTCATTTTAGTAATCTAATACTTGCTGACAGTCAGCAATCTTACTTTTTTAGTTAAAGCTTATGTAGCAACTATCTGGTTATGCATTTGTTTTACATTTGTATTTCATAGTAAGATTATTTTTTTCCTGTATTTATATTTTTGAGCAAGCTAGTCGTGGGTTACTAAATATATTGATTTGATTTTTATTTGGTCTGATAGAATATATAGCACAGATTTAATAAAATGCTTCTGTGGTTTCAGTGTCCAAATTACACTGAAAAATTATAGTGACCAGGATTATAAACTTTGGTGGCAGGTGACCTTTTGTGGGCAATACAGATATAGAAATGAAAGTATTAGTATTTTTGATTATGTAGATTTTAAGAAAGCAGTTCAGGCATTCATCTGAGAAATATTAACAATGACCTAAGAAGAAATGGTAGGGTATCATAAAGGATGGAGTGGTTTGACAAAAAGGTACCACTGCAGAATATTTTACTTGACTGTATTCGTGAACAGACAAACTTATTTAGGTATATAAAGAAAATGGATGATTAAATTATTGTTCATTTATATGCTAATTTGTTAACTGGGTGAATGAGCTGAGCAAAGGACCTCTTTCACCTATTCCTTGAACCAGAGACAAACATTATACTGTTTATTTATAATAAAATAATTATAATTCTTCAATAGTAATTGGTAAACACTTTACAAATAATTTGGAGTTACAACAAAATGACTAAAAAATACATAGGGCTAGTTTACTTTACTAGGCTAAGTATAAACAAGTCTATAAATTCAATTGAATGACATTATCTCTGGCTGTGTTCTACATGAACTACAGAGTGAACTGGCACCACACCTGTGTGCCCTGTTCAATTACAGCCTCACCTCAGGCTTTGTCCCTACCAAATGGCACACTGCTACAGTCTTTCCTCTCCACAAAGGAGGAGTGACTACCGACTCTAGGAACTATCGCCCCATTAGCCTGATGAGTCGGATATGCAAAGCTATGGAATGTATCATCATGGACCTAATAAACAAGGATATAGGGAAGCTCCAAACTCTAGATCCCACACAGTTTGGTTTTGTGAAGGGTAGATCATGTCTGCTCAACCTGGTCAACTTCTTTGAGTCAGTCACCAGAGTTGTGGATGAAGACAAGGTGGTTCATACAGCCTACCTTGATCTGGCCAAGGCCTTTAATACCATTCCCCACTCAGGAATCATAGAAAAACTCACTAAGCTAGG
>NC_056745.1:1195499819-1195502319 GCF_019279795.1 Protopterus annectens
GTTTTCTTATGCAGTTTATTTCAGATGGCCTGGCATTTTGATGTTGCACATCCATAGAGCATCGCGGTGTAGGCAGCATTCTTACATATTTTTCTCATATTTGGAATACTGTCACCTCCTCAGTCTGCTATTATTTAGCTGTCTGTCTGTCTGTCTCTCGCTCTCATAGTCATCCTTTCACGTGTCCTCTCCCATTCTATTTTATTTTCCTATGTATATATTTCTTAGCTTTCTTCATACTATCCTATTTTCATCTGTTTTTCTATCTTTGTGAAATCAAACCAATATTTTCTTTTCTGTATTACTTGTATTATCCTGATCTGCCCTGTTTTTGGCTGTCTTTGTGATTTTTTTTCTTTTTTGCATCCACTTTCCTAGTTTTTTGTATTTGATCTGGTTACAACTCTGGACAAAGTATGCCTGGTCTTCCATTTAGGAAACTATAAGAAACAGACTTGCATTATCTGACCAACTATACAATAGTGGAAAATAAATGTTTTGTATTACAAAATGTTCCCTTTAGTCTTATCTATCGTAGCAAAGCCAGTGGCTATCTATTGGACTTTGGATACTGCGGAAGCCTTTGTGACTGACAGTTAAGCATTCAGCCTTTCATTGTATATGCTTGCTTCTTTCCCTCAGACATTTAACCTTTGATTTTCATCTATGTGTTATTCTTTAAACAAAATGCCACTAATCCTATTATTAGTAAGTAAGATTAAACAATGTTTTTGTGTTTGACAAATATTGATGTCTCCACCTTAAGTCTAAAGGGCTAGCAAACAGTAATTCCTAGCATTTTTATACAATCGCCTTTCATTTCAGAACCTGGAAGACATATGTCCCACAGTGCTCATAGTCACTGTACTCATGTTTTCCTTTGAGGAAAAACCTTGTCTGCAAAGGATCAGCTATATTGCCAGGTATGGTTATATGCTATTTAATGATAGGTGGGTAATTGCAACCACATAGGATGCCAACAGAACCAGTCACTGTTTGCTAAAGGGACCAGGAGGAAGAATATATGAACTGGAGGCTATCTTGGGTGTTTAAGTTCACCATACAAAATGCGTCAATATCCTGCCACAGAATAACCAAGATCATTGTGACACAAGATATAATGAATTGCATTTCTTTAATTTCTGTATTTGGTATACTTCTAGCCTAATTTCTTTATTGTAAATATAGTTATTATGACAGTCACAGTACGCACTCCTTAAATGCGGAGTAGAGAATGCTCAGAGAGCCCATACTGAAAGCAGAAAAGAAAACAGGCCAGACTTATGCATGAAGTTTCAGATTTCACAGGAATTTATTTATTTAAATCTGTTTACCACGGTAGAATGCTGATTATACAATGACCCCCCATTAATATTCAAAAACGTGCACGGTGATTGGTCAGCGTGCACGTTGTAAATCCGAGTTATAGTAATGGAAAAAGGTCCGATCGCCCAGAATTTTTCCATTACTATAACTCTTACAGCAACACTGTCTCGCTATGTTAAATGAGTTTAACATAGCGAGACAGTTTGTAAAAGCAACAGAGATCTTGCTTTCTCCGTTGCTTTTGCCCACAGCTCTGATGTACTGCGTAGGCATACGCATGTGCAGTACATCAGAACTGCCACAGAATACCAGACAGCTGCGGAAGGGCAGCAAGGAGGCATTATACAATGCCATTATTTAAGAAAAGTAATTAGTTTTTTTCTTAAATAATGTCATTGTATAATAGCAATAACCCACTTCTGGGTGTGGGTAATGCTGGATTTACCCACGGTTGGCTTTGTTTGGCCACTCGGGCTTCGCCCTCGTGACCAAACCACGCCAACCATGGGTAAATCCAGCATTACCCACACCCAGGCATGGGTTATTGCTATATTAACCAATGACCAGCTACAGACTCACTCTGGGTTACATCTTAATGTAACAAAACAATGTACAGTATACAAACAATGGTCTACAATTATGAGCAAGCATAGACAATCTGACAAATAGTATATATAGCAAAGATCTAGCAAACTAAATATATTTACAGTTACATAATTGGAATAGAAAATGCAGAATACATCTAGGTAATGTAGAACTGATGCAGATATGGGTAGAAGTTGCCAGGTTAGGAAAGTTAATAGAGACCACTAAGATGAAAGAAGGTATTAGATTATATGTGTAGCGGATTTAGAACAATAGTGGTGTGGTAAGGTGGATCACAGTTTAGGACAAGGGGGTTAATCAGGTGGATCAGATGCACAGACGATAAAGGCAATACCAGTTGGAATGTATTATCTATATGTATTTTTTTTCTTTATTTTACTGTTACAGCTGCAGCTGGGTACATTTTTTGAAGACTGCAGTAATAGTCTTGGGCCTTATTTAACTAAATAGAGGATACATGCTAGTAAGCAGGATGTTAGGTGCTAAGTGGAAAGCTACCAGGATGGAAAGGGGAGGAGGAGATGATTTAAATGGGAAAAAAAATGGCAGAAAAGCATATACAGGCAAA
>NC_056745.1:1195507319-1195539819 GCF_019279795.1 Protopterus annectens
CACGTGCACTGTACAGCACAGCAGCATTTATGTATTAAACACTTTTAATGCACGTGCACCGTACAGCACAGCAGCATTTATGTATTAAACACTTTTAATGCACGTGCACTGTACAGCACAGCAGCATTTATGTGTTAAACACTTTTAATGCACGTGCACCGTACAGCACAGCAGCATTTATGTGTTAAACACTTTTAATGCACGTGCACTGTACAGCACAGCAGCATTTATGTATTAAACACTTTTAATGCACGTGCACTGTACAGCACAGCAGCATTTATGTATTAAACACTTTTAATGCACGTGCACTGTACAGCACAGCAGCATTTATGTGTTAAACGCTTTTAATGCACGTGCACTGTACAGCACAGCAGCATTTATGCATTAAACACTTTTAATGCACGTGCACTGTACAGCACAGCAGCATTTATGTGTTAAACACTTTTAATGCACGTGCACCGTACAGCACAGCAGCATTTATGTGTTAAACACTTTTAATGCACGTGCACCGTACAGCACAGCAGCATTTATGTGTTAAACACTTTTAATGCACGTGCACTGTACAGCACAGCAGCATTTATGTATTAAACACTTTTAATGCACGTGCACTGTACAGCACAGCAGCATTTATGTATTAAACACTTTTAATGCACGTGCACTGTACAGCACAGCAGCATTTATGTATTAACCACTTTTAATGCACGTGCACTGTACAGCACAGCAGCATTTATGTGTTAAACACTTTTAATGCACGTGCACCGTACAGCACAGCAGCATTTATGTGTTAAACACTTTTAATGCACATGCACTGTACAGCACAGCAGCATTTATGTGTTAAACACTTTTAATGCACGTGCACTGTACAGCACAGCAGCATTCATGTGGTAAACACTTTTAATGCACGTGTACTGTACAGCACAGCAGCATTTATGTGTTAAACACTTTTAATGCACGTGCACCGTACAGCACAGCAGCATTTATGTGTTAAACACTTTTAATGCACGTGCACTGTACAGCACAGCAGCATTTATGTATTAAACACTTTTAATGCACGTGCACCGTACAGCACAGCAGCATTTATGTATTAAACACTTTTAATGCACGTGCACCGTACAGCACAGCAGCATTTATGTATTAAACACTTTTAATGCACGTGCACCGTACAGCACAGCAGCATTTATGTGTTAAACACTTTTAATGCACGTGCACTGTACAGCACAGCAGCATTTATGTATTAAACGCTTTTAATGCACGTGCACCGTACAGCACAGCAGCATTTATGTGTTAAATACTTTTAATGCACGTGCACTGTACAGCACAGCAGCATTTATGTGTTAAACACTTTTAATGCACGTGTACTGTACAGCACAGCAGCATTTATGTGTTAAACACTTTTAATGCACGTGCACTGTACAGCACAGCAGCATTCATGTGGTAAACACTTTTAATGCACGTGTACTGTACAGCACAGCAGCATTTATGTGTTAAACACTTTTAATGCACGTGCACTGTACAGCACAGCAGCATTTATGTATTAAACGCTTTTAATGCACGTGCACCGTACAGCACAGCAGCATTTATGTGTTAAATACTTTTAATGCACGTGCACCGTACAGCACAGCAGCATTTATGTGTTAAACACTTTTAATGCACATGCACTGTACAGCACAGCAGCATTTATGTGTTAAACACTTTTAATGCACGTGCACTGTACAGCACAGCAGCATTCATGTGGTAAACACTTTTAATGCACGTGTACTGTACAGCACAGCAGCATTTATGTGTTAAACACTTTTAATGCACGTGCACCGTACAGCACAGCAGCATTTATGTGTTAAACACTTTTAATGCACGTGCACTGTACAGCACAGCAGCATTTATGTATTAAACACTTTTAATGCACGTGCACCGTGCAGCACAGCAGCATTTATGTATTAAACACTTTTAATGCACGTGCACCGTACAGCACAGCAGCATTTATGTATTAAACACTTTTAATGCACGTGCACCGTACAGCACAGCAGCATTTATGTGTTAAACACTTTTAATGCACGTGCACTGTACAGCACAGCAGCATTTATGTATTAAACGCTTTTAATGCACGTGCACCGTACAGCACAGCAGCATTTATGTGTTAAATACTTTTAATGCACGTGCACTGTACAGCACAGCAGCATTTATGTGTTAAACACTTTTAATGCACGTGTACTGTACAGCACAGCAGCATTTATGTGTTAAACACTTTTAATGCACGTGCACTGTACAGCACAGCAGCATTCATGTGGTAAACACTTTTAATGCACGTGTACTGTACAGCACAGCAGCATTTATGTGTTAAACACTTTTAATGCACGTGCACTGTACAGCACAGCAGCATTTATGTATTAAACGCTTTTAATGCACGTGCACCGTACAGCACAGCAGCATTTATGTGTTAAATACTTTTAATGCACGTGCACCTTATTACTTTTAGATGGAAATTTTCAGAAGTTCAGTTATTGAGGTATCCATCACGGGTGCCTGGTTTTCAGTTTGTATATCTGTCATCTGGAATAATTTAAATAAAAAAGGCATTCACATTTATATTAAAATCTTTAATTTCCATTGGTTGTTACTATTTATACAAATGCTGAATTCTTATTGTTGGCTAGTTGCTTTCACTGGATTCACAGATCCATTTCGAAAAAAATATACAGCTCTTAGCATTCAGTATTTTTCCAGCAAATTTCTGCATATACTTTATATAGCTCTACTTCATGAAGAAATGTATAAATGTTGTTCTGAATGTAATCCTGCTCAATGACTGAAAAATCTCCTTAGTGATCATGAAAAAAAAAATGTTGAATAAAAAATGGCCATTGCCCCTGATGTGATCTGAAGTGAGTGTATTTTATGAGTTTCGAATCAAAATGTAGAAACTGTCAGTTATTTTCAAACTTTCAGAGGAAGGCTGGTTGCCTACATATTTTATTTATCATTTCTACTGAATAAAAGTAATGCAAACATTCATATATTGTTCTGAAGGTAATGTAACAACAGTGAAGGCAAGGTCACCCTTTGAACCAACAAAATTATTTTTGCCTGGCTATGAAAATGGACACCTCTCCACTTATAATATTGTCTGAGGAGACAGGCATGTTGCAATTTTCATATCAAAATATTTGCAGTTCCCAAAGATATTAGGCTATGTTTGCTAAACGTAATATAACTACATAACTTATTTGTTTTTCAGTATTTTTGTTGCATATGTTCCACATTGCTATCTTACGATCCAGCTTGACGAAACAAAGTAGTAAGCAATGTTTGGTCACAGCAGCTATAGATGACTGTACCAGAATTCATGAAGCTGGACTTCACATATTGCATGTTGAAACAGTAAGCCGAAAATATTATTATTTTTTAAAGATCTGTGTAAATATTAAATGCAAGCTCATAACTTTGGTAATTAATAAAAATTATGGATCCGTTTTTCAAATGGTCTTCTTAGAGCCCACCTCAATTGCAAAATTTCATTTAAAAGGTGATTTAAAAAATAGTGTACTAAATTACATTTCAGTACAGAATCATACTATTTCATTGCATTACTTTATCATTTAGATGGCATTATTATAATCTTGTTCCAAATATTAGGGAGATTGACACTGTCAAAGTGTTGCAGTGCAAGACCCTTGCCTACTACACTAATGACCCAGGCTAGAATAGCTATCTGGATGCCAATCAGCTAATAGGTGATAAAGGGAAGTAACTGGCTACTAGTTTTCCTTTTCTGTGAATATTTCTCACTGCCACAGTATGGATTTCTAACAATACAAAGGCACATGATATATGGAAATCACATACGCTGAATCTAGAAACTCAAAAATGAATTGTGCAAAACCATATAAAAAATGATTGTCCATAAAGGATACATGACACTCCCCCAAACTAGATTCTAACTTTGTTGTCTTAGCTACCAGGACAGTTAGTCTCCACAAAGTAAACCCCCCTTGCATATTTGTAAACTGTAACCATGAATTCCACTGAGGATGCAACATACAGCAGTGACACAGGAAGTGTGCAAGTAAAATTAGGACAAATTAATGACATCAACAGAAGGGGTTACCATATATTATATGAAGACCGATACCATAAGGAAAAGTATGGTAATGCCAAAACATACTGGTGCCACACAGACATACCATAATGAGTAAAAGAGGAACTATGACCCTCATCAACAAAAGACATAAAATAAGAGAAATGCCTTGTCTGAAAACAGACCAACTCCTATCGCATTATGCAGAATCAGTGCTATGTACATAATAAAATAATGTTCCACCATCACACAAAAAATAAAACAGCAGAACTATGATCAAAGAAGCAGTCTTGCTCCATTGGTTGCTCTCATCATGCTGCAGGAAAATAAATAAATACATAAATAAATAAAGAATAAAAACACTCACATAACCTACTTGAAATTTTATTCACCTGATGCAGTGCGTTATAATACATATACAGAGACACACTACCAATTCCTTTATTCACAAGGGCAAATGGCCCAGCCAACTTTAGCACTAAACTGCAGGTAAATTCTTAAAGATGAAGTACCAGTCTTAACTGCAGTACATACCTGACAATCCAGGTACAATTCTCTGAAGCATTTACTAAAAACTGTCAAAGTTTGATTCATTCAATGCTTCCTATAAGAGTATAGTCATCAAGAAGGCAAAGCTCCTGTGTACCATTTCAGAGCATACTTATCTTTACAGGAGACTTCTCTGTACTCCTGAAATGAGTGTACTCATCACTGTTTTCAAAGTCCAGTTTCTGAAGTTCTGATAAACGTATATATATAAAACATATATAAACCTAAGGCAGCAAGGTAGCATCTACATGTTGACACGATTTGCAAAGAATGTCAATAAAATAGTTTGCATGGGATGTGTAGAGCTGAAGTTATTAAGGAGTGTTTGCAAAACGTTCTAAAAACTATTATATATTTCCATGTTTACCTTAAAAATGCAAAAGCAGAATGTAATACTGTATTGTTGGGGATGGCATATTCAATCAGAAGGTGTTAGTAAAAAAATGATATTAAAACATGGTTGGTAATGTAAAGTTATTCTGAAATACAAATTATTTTTTGGTAAAGCAGTTTTGATCATTTACCTATATTTTCATAATTTCATTAATTTCATAAAGACTGTGTGACCTACAAATGAACAAATGGTGTCACCTTATACAAAACATTAAGGCACACAGTTTGTAGAGTAATATTGATTTAAAATACTATGCAGTTTGTATATGCATAATTTGCATAGATCTGGCAATATTAAACAGTATTATCCTGTCCCCTCTTATCATACATTAGTGGATCACTCTTGAACAAGTGAACAGTTCTGCCCTTGATGTCTTGGGTGCATCTTGTGCACTTACTGAGATATAACCCTGTGTTTTACCATAACACTAGTATTTTTGGCAAACAAAATAACAGTTTTTATTTCGTAGAACTGTAATATATCTACAGACATACCTTTGATACTGATATCAGTGCCTACCAAAGAGCTATTATATTTTGCATTGTCTGTAACTGACATAATTTGTCAGATATTATAAAACTAATGAGCTGTTTTCAGTAGAGGATTTTGGAGGAAAGTTCTCAGGAACCAAGTGGTTTCTTGGCTTAAAAGATCTCAGGAAGCAAAGGTGTTAACTAGCCTCCTGCTGTTAAGGATTAAGTGAGTTAAGAAAATGACTACTATACACGTATGTGAAAACATTCTAATATCACAAAAATGCTGAGCTGCATACATCCTTGGTTTCTGTAAGGAGGTGGATTATTACTTCTTTTCAGGGTGGGGAGTGAAATGCGTGTCTACAATACAATGTTTGTTTTACATCTTGAGTAAGAATCATATATATTTCTCCATAAAAGTTACATTTTCTGTTGCTAGAAAGAGACCATTAGCAAAAGTTAATTTAATGATAAGGGGAACAGTCCTAAAAATTTGATTATTTGAGTATCCCAGTATAATTCACTATACGATTTACTAAGAACTGTCAAATGGAGATGAGAGATCACATTTTACATTTAGGCATAAGTGCAGCCCTGCACAGTCATCAGCCTGCCACAATCTGCCAAGCTGAAGTATATTTAGTTTCCAAAAGAAATGGATATATCACATATGTCCGTGGAGAGGAATGGAATATACATCCAATACATACCAATAATGGTTGACATTACATTTTAAACTGACCCTTTCAGATATTGGAAGAATACCATCACCACAATTCCTGCACTGGCAATATGTCCCAGGTGTCTTTAACAATGAGTTGCATTTAAATCATTTAGGCATGGAACATCAGTATTAGGGCAGCCTTACATGTAATGTATATATTCAAGGGTACAAGTTTGATTTCCTGAACATTTTACTAATAATTATCAAAGTATAATTAAGCTACTGTATAGGCACAAAAATGCAGCCTCGTACAGTCATTTCACCTAAACAGTCTACTAGGATGCATTACACTGAGTTTCTGCATGGTGTCATTCTGTCACTTCTCTCTTGGGGTGGGTAACACAATACATATCTGTTGCTCTCCTAATTTGAACACAACAGAAGAGTCTTCGTGGGCTCTGTTCAAGCAGCTTTATTCTAAACAAACACATCTATATATAGACTCACTGACTTTAACTTAAGTAACTTAATATAAAGTAACAGCTATGATCATGCATGCTCTCAGTGTGACTGCTCTTACAAAATGGCACTAGGGAGTGCAGGTGTCTGAAATTTATATGCACACGTATAGCCTTGACATGATCCTTAAAGATACAGCAAGCACACTTCACTTTACTGATCTACATCCTCCCTCTTTGAGAATGGACCCTATGAAACTATGTCTATTTAGCATGCAGAAATCACAGGTAATTTTTTTGTCAGGCATTACACAATTCTAAGTACACAGCTCAAACTGTCTCTGTAAAATGTTTGAACTGTGGAATGTTTGGAACATTTTCTGGAATGGAATCAGAATTTTGAACACATTCTGGTATGGAAATAGTGTCTGATTCACTCTTTGATTTGAAGTTCGCATCACAGAAACAATGTTGCGATGGAGATGAGGATTCTGATACAGGAATAAAATGTTTACAGTTCCTCCTATATTCTACACCTTTGGAATCTACCAAATAAGATCTTGGCTTGGCACAGATGCCTGTAATCTGTCCAATTTGATCAAACCCTTTTGTTGTCTGGATTCATACCATCTCTCCTTCCCTCAATGGACGAAGTAATCTGCTTGATCTGTCGTAACTAGATTTCTGGATGTTATGCTTCTTAGCCAACTGAGCCTTGGTGGTTTTATTGTTCTTAGGTTTAGGCTTCAAAAAACTGGAAATAATGGGTAGAGTAGTTCTAGTTTGCCTGGAAAGCAGTCTTTGAGTAGGTAAGCCAAGAATATCATCAAGCGGTATGTTTCTGAGATGAAACAAATTTAAGAATACATCAGTATTGTCACGCTTAGACTTTTCAAGTAACTGCTTTGCACTCTGTACTGCATATTCAGCTAGACCATTTGACTGAGGATATTCAGGACTACTAGTGACATACAAAGTCATAGTCTTTTGCAAATTTCTGAAACAAATGACTAGTAAATTGACTACCATTGTCAGAAAAAAGTTTGTGTGGACTACCATGAACTGAGAAATGAAGTTTCAGCTTAGTAATAATAGCAGTGGCTGTTAGGTTAGGTAGTAGATCGATCCCAAACCAATTTGAATAAGAGTCTACCAAAACTAAGTAGTGTTGATTGCTCCACTCAAAGATATCAACTGCAACTGTTGACCACGATAGTTCAGGAATTGTACATAGGTGAAGTGGTTCAATTTTCAAATGCGGTCTAGTACTATTGCATACCAAATAAGATGAAAGTACTTTATCAATGTCTTTTGGTAATGAAGGCCAAAATACTAATTCTCTCACTCTTCTCTTAGTGGATGTGGATCCTGGGTGGCCATGATGCAAAATTTGGATATATTCTTGTTGTAAGGAAGCAGGAACAAAAATGTTATGACCTTTGAAAATAATTCCATCTTCCAACAACAATTCGCCTCTGTAAGGAAAATAGGTTTGCACTTCAGGTGGTAAACTAGATTGCTTTGACAGACATCCAACATTAATGTAGTGATTGAGCTTCTGTAAAATTGGATCAGTCTGACTGTGTTCTCTCAGCTCATCTCGTCTAGTGGTAGAAAAATTGCGTCTATATCAGCATTTTGAAAATTTAATAGTTCGAATCACTAAATGTCGAGCTGACATGATCGAACTATCCAATTTTCAAATGCCGAGAAAAAAAAACTAAAGGGTGTAGGCAGGTGGGCAAGCCCCCCTGCACCCCCCCCACATGGGGGGCTATGCCCCCAACCCCCCGCTACTTAAATATACCAACTCCGAGACCACACTACATTGAGGTAAATGGAAATCTCCCCTTACAGAGATTTCCGTTTACCTGTTCGACGTTCTGCCCTTTCTGCATTCTCAATGCGACAATATCAAATTTGATATTGTTAGTGTTGGAGATGCTGATAGGGACCAGAAAAATTACACGCTGACATCACATCAAAGTCAAAATTCTCTGCGTCAAACTGTTCTGTTGTATTTCTGGGAGATCTGGATAAGGTATCAGCTACATAGAGCAATTTGTGTAGACCATGTTGAAATTGTACTTTTGCAATTAAAGCATCATTCTTTGCAATCTCACTGGAGTGGAATATGTAGGCTTCTTTAGAATAGTAACTAGAGGTTGGTGGTCAGTCTCAGTCTGAATAGCTCAACCATAAATATAATCATGAAACTTAGAACATGGAATATTATTGCCAAATGCTCTTTCTTAATCTGAGCATACTGCATCTCAGTTTGGGTTAGTGTTGTAAATGCATAGGCTACTGGTCTACACTCTTGGAGTATAACTGTGCCAAGACCAAATTTTGAAGCACCACAGGAAAGAGTAACTGGTTTATTTACATCATAGTATCTTAATGTAGGTGGGATGGCAATTTTTCTGCTTAAGGTCTTCACATGTTTTATGGTGCTGTTCCAGCCATGATCATACAACCTATTTGTGCGTTAGCTCTCTTAAAGGTGCTGTCAACTCACTGAAGTCTGGTATAAACTTGCCTAAATTGTTGACCATGCCTAGGAAACATTGTACAGTTTGCACATTATCTGGTGCTGAAATCTCAAGAATAGCTGCTTGCTTGTTTGGGCCAGGTCTCAAACCTGTACTCATGAACAAATGCCCTACATAAGTCACTTCTGGAAGTCTGAATTTGTACTTCAGAGGATTGAGCTTCAAGTTTACTTCACATGCTCTATCTAGAACTTTCTTGAGGTTTCTATCATGCTCTGCTTCACCACTGCCTCTAGCCAATTAGTCATCTACTATTATGGCACAAGGATAACCTGAAAAAATTTCCTGCATTGCATGCTGAAAGACTTCACTTGCAGAATTTATTCCAAATGGCATCCTTAGGAATCTGTATCTGCCAAATGGAGTACCAAAAGTAGTTAGAAATGAAGATTTGCGATCACTTGCCAAAATGAACTCTGCATCCAAGACAGAGAAATCAGTGGCATTCAGTATTAAGGCTGCAACCTCTTTGACTGTACGCATTGGATGATATGGTCTTTTTAATGCTTTGTTCAGATCTCTTTGGTCAATACATATTCTGATTTAATTTGAGCCTTTTTTGTGAGCTATTTCCATAGACGATACCCATTCAGTTGGTTCTGTGACTGGACAAATCGCACCTTGATACACTGTGACTGACAAATCACACCTTGACACACCAATTTATCCAAATGAGTTTTAACTTTATCCTGCATAGCTCTACGAACTCTTTTTGCTGGTCTGACTATGGGAGTGACCTCTCGGTCTAACTTCATAGCATACACAACTGGAAGTTTGCCCAACTTGTCATCGAAAATATCAGCATACTCTGAGAAAATGGCTTCTGAAAAATTAGAACTCGGAATTGCACTTACATGATGGACTTCTCTAGCAAAAGAAAGCAGATTCATTCTTAAATTATCTTTGAGACCCAATAACGATTTCACTGGTTTTCAGACTACATAGAATAACAAGTTGTAACAGTTCTCGGCTAAATAACATGAAAGCATCACTGAACCTTCGGTATAAATTTCATCACCTCCATAAGCAACAAGCCTTGCACTACTGACCACATTGAGTTGCTCATTAGTTCTCACTTCAGCAAATGTGTCTGCTGATATAACATTACACTTTGAACCAGTGTCTACTTTAAGCTCAGTGAATTTTCCATTAATCTGGACAGTACAGAACACCTCAATTCTTCTTAATAAGTTCACAGCATAAACTCTTTCATCAAGCACTGATACACCATCTACATATAAAGCTGTCTGCTTTGGTTCTACTTGATCAGCTTGCTTCTTTGTGTGACCTTTCTTTACAACTGTGTGAGGCTTACTTGATTTACAAAACTTTTGAAAGTGGTTCCATTTTTTACACTTGTAGCATTGGTGACCATATGCTAAGCACTTTTCTCTTCTAGACTTATGATTTCCACCACAATTGTGACAGTTAACAATAAAACTGGATGTGGGTTTTGCTGATTCATGCTTGTCCACCATTGAGCTGGAGCAAGCTCCTTTCTTAGAACTTACTGGAAAGCACGCATCTTCCTTGGAAATCTCATAGCTGCCGCATGCTTGGGCCTACTTTTATCTGCCATGAGTTGCATGTTATCTACATTTGCTCTGGAGCCAACTGAACTTATGCTCTTGTCACTTGCAAGCATACTCGTGTTTTTCTGTCACCTCATGGATTTGACAAATCTCAGTGGCTTTGCTCAACATTAAATCACTGTCAGGAAGTAAAATCTTTCTCACAGCAGCACTGTTAATATCACACATAAGCCTGTCCTTTATCAGATCATCTTTTAAGTCACCAAACTGACATGTTTTTGCTCTGTTTCTCTGGTCAGTTATATAAGCTGCAAATGTTTTTCCTGGTTCCTGATCTCTCGTGTAAAACAAATGCCTCTCTAATGTAATATTTGTCTGAGGCTTACATATTTCTCTGAACTTGCACTTCAAACACTCGGGGTCTTCCCTTGATTCAGCCTGTACAACAATATGATGATTTCTATCTTCTCATTCATAAACTACAGGTGCATACACAAATGAACGCTCTCTTTCTATGGTCTATGACTCAGCTAGGTTTAGTAAAATGAATGTCCTGGTATGTGCATCTCTATCTGCATAAGCTGCTTGTATAAAAATATCATACTCTTGCTAAAAAATATTCTCCAGTTCTCTGCAATATTCTGATCAAACACAAGTGGTAGCAGTTTTCAAAACCCATCTGCCATATTAACACATACCAGTGAAGGATTTCACAAATAAGCACAAACATATACTCATGCACATATTCCAGAAACTCATGCCAGTATTTGTATCTGAATTTATTTCTTTTTGGGATTTTCAAAATAATGCTAATGAATGAGCTCGTAGTACCTTTGAACGATTGGACTTGCGAAATAAACTTCTTGGGCAGTTTAACACTCTTTTAATATCGAAACCAGTAAAGTGGTGTAAAAGTGCTTACCGAAAATACAAGTGGCAGACAGGAAGGTATCAATATTAGGGAACGAAGGGCAGGACATTCTCCATACCTCCTATGGTTTCAATATTTACAACTACACTGATAGGATTATTACAGATGAATTTTTTACATTATTTTCTAAAGGGTTTAAGTTTGTCCCCACCAAAATTCCTTATATTGCAGAGGTATTAATAGATGTACAGCTGTATTTAAAGAAATTAAACTTGAAAATGTTATTTTGGAAAAAGGAAGGGAGCAATAAATCCATAGATAAGAAAAATGTTTTTAAGAAAAATAATGTATTTAATCCGCCCCTACATCCCCTGGTAGCCATTTTTGAGAAGGCTGTTAGAGATGATCTTTATAAAATGTGGGTGGAAAAAAGAAAGTATTTTTCAACCTTAACTCCAATGAAAGGAGGCTTATTCAGGAACTAAGAGAAGACAAAAGTGTTCAAATTATGACCCCTGACAAAGGTGGGGGTATTATAGTTTTCAATTCTGAGGACTATACCAATGTCATGCAGGAAATTGTGTTTAATGTCAAAAATTACTCTCAAGTTTCCAAAAACCAAATACACATTTCTTATCAAAGTATTGATAGCTTTTTATATGAATATGTATTAGATCAAAGAATTTCCAAAGAGGTTTATGATTTTCTTTCTAATTCATATCCCAAAGTACTGGTTATGTTTGGGATACCAAAAGTACACAAGAGTATCGTGGCCCCTCTATTTAGGCCAATAGTGGCAGCTGGAGGTTCTAAAATGCACAATTTAGCTGTCTATATAGACAGAATGATAAAGCATATTGTGGAGGGGGTACCACATTTGGTTAAAGATTCGTGGGACTTCCTGGGGCATATTAAAATCAGAATTATGGTCCCTGGGAGTTACTTTTTTGACTATTGATGTCCAGGATCTTTTTTCCTGTATTCCCAAACAAGAAGGTTTAGCGATATTTGAGGATGTACTTTTTACCTGTTCCCACCTACAACATGATCAGGTTACCATGCTATGTGAAATCATGGCCCTCATTCTTGAAAGTAATTATATATTTTTTTGAGGGGCAATATGTTCAGCAGGTAAAGGGTGTAGCTATGGGGGCTGCTTGTGCCCCCGTTTATGCTAACCTTGTTTTATTGGGTTGGGAAAGGGAATATGTTTTCAAAAGTGAATATTTCCCAGAGATTCTCTCCTATAACAAGTTTTTGGATTATATTTTTATTTTATGGAGAGGTAAAAAATACTCTATACCTGCTTTCATTGAGTATTTGAACAGTACCACCACTTTTTTTAAATTTACCTTTGAGTGTCATGATGAGGAAATAAATTATCTGGATACAAAGATAGTAAAAGGAAAAGAAGGTTTTATTTCTCGAGTATATCGTAAGAAAACCTTCTGCAATAGCTATTTACATTATAACAGCCATCACCCACTGTTTCAGAAGAAAGGCATCATTAAAGGTCAGGCAATTAGGATAGCCAGTATGACTTCCCAAAAAGAGAATGTAATAAAGGAATTTGTACATCTGAAGGAAATGTTTTTAGATAGGGGTTATCCTGGTGAATTTATTGATGCCATTCTGAGAGAAGTTTTGGATGAATGGGGTAAAAAATATATACCGCTTTTAGGTAGGGGGTTAACAAAAACCCCCCAGGTAGGTGTAGATGTAGATGGTGGGACAAATATTGATTTACATCCAGCCTGTGTGATTCAATATAGTCCCCTATACAATGGGGTTAAGAATATTCTTAATAAAACTGGAGTATTTTCAAAACTAACAATGAGGTGTACCAAGTTTTGGGTGAAAACCCCACTTTTTCTACCAAAATAGGACCTAATTTAAAGTTGGTTTTAGAAAGGAAAATTAGTAATGGTGGAGCTAACAACAACCTAAATGGTACCAGACCCCGTGGTAGATGTTGTTATTGTCATTACATTCTACAGGTTACCTCTATTACCTTGGCTAATGAAAATGGTAATACTTTGTATTTCAGGAAAGGAAACTGTTTTTCCAGCAAACTAGTATATCTTGCGAAATGCAATACCTGTATTTCATTTTATGTTGGAAAGACTGAGAGGCTTCTTAAATACAAAATATATGAGCATCTATATGATGTAAAAAATAAAAGAGAAACTAATGTCCTGTTTAGACATAGCTTACAGTGTGAAGTTTTTTCTGGGTTTAAGTTTGCCATTCTGGATACTATGCAAGTAGATTTAAGAGGGGGGGATTGGCAAAAGGTATTGTGTAAAAAAGAGCTGTTGTGGCAGTTAAGGTTGGCTGCAAATGTACATCCAGGGTTAAATGATTACTTGACTATCCTGCCAGTATTAAAAGAAAAAGCAGGACAAGTCTAAGTCCCTTCATTTGTTTTATTGTTTTACTAATATGACAGTAAATAATATTGACCTAATGGTTTTTCCTACTCTGATTATTTTAAATATTAATATTCATGATTTATGCAAATATAATGTTTTTTATTGGCAGATTTTTAACCAATTATGGTTGTTTTAAACCTATTTAAACTGCTTTTTAAGAAAAGGCCTTTGTTATGATGAAGTCAACTGTGTTTGATGAAAGAGCTTAACTGATTTTTTATACAATAAAACGGACTGGAGACTGGAGACTGACTACCAGGGTGCTTATTTTTTTGGTTTATTTACTCTTTTAATATCGCTTGAAAGGCTAAATGCTAAAGTCATTTATCATCATTTTTCCGAAGTCATTTATCATCATTTTAAGAAACATCTCAAACAACTTTATGATGCGAGTGAAATAAACTTTTGGGAACTGTAATATTCTTGTAATATTGTTTTGTAAGAAATCACCTCTTATCAGTGTAAGAAACATATCAAATAACTGCACGATGTGAATAAACTGGACTTCTCTTGCCCAAAACTCAATAACATTTCGAAGTAGTTGCACTTTGCGAATAACTGCATACAGTACACTGAAATGTCCCCAAAAAATTCTTTACAGTGCAAGACATACCCTGTAATGGTGGCAGTTCGCGAATAGACACACCCAGCACAAGACACTTTTCGAAACGGCTATACTTTGACTGTATTTCACAAACTAGTTGAACTTTGCACACAAGAAACTCTTTGAAACACATATAAGTACTTTTACACACTTTGAGATACTCTGAATAACTTTAATTATGCCCTTGATACAATAAGAAGTCGTAGTTATACCAAAACATATCACTTTGCCAAAACACATGAAGTCACCTTGCTTTATTTGTGCTTAATGTGCCCTTTTGAATTTTGCCTTATTATTTGTTTTGCTTGTTTAAGCCCTTTTTTATGCCCAATGTACTTTTCTTGTGCTTGTTTTACTCTAAACAGCCTCAATTTTGCTTTGAACACACTTGCTTTACTTTAATCTTTAAACATACTCATTTTGCTTTAAACATTCTTTTTAGACAACAAATTTTTCATATACACGCCAGTAAGAACAAACTAAGAACAACAGTTGAAAACGACCTCCAAAGAACCAGAAAAAATGTTAAAACACAATTTTATTGCCGGTTGTTAAGTGCTTTCATTAAAAAACTGCATCAGAACAACAAGTGCATACTAAAGAAAAACTCCAAATATATACCCCTACTACAAGTCACATGATATTATTAATTAATTTAACAGCAGTTAAAGTCATATACATTTCATATTATAAATTTTACAATTGATTAAAAACTAATACTCAAACTCCAAATATAATATATCCTATTTACGTATATGAAAATGTAAAATTGTAAAATAAATCACCTTATGCCATAATGCATAAGCTTTAATAGGGGGTAATGGAACAACTGTCATTTAACCCAGGGTAGTTGTAGGCATTTAAAAATATTTGGCATCTCAACTCATACCTGTCTAAGTGTTCATCCATAAGTCACCCTTGCATATCTTTTTAACTTGTTCAATAATCAAAAAATTAAAACTATGGTTATTAAACCTATCCACATGTCTATAAAGTGCATTAGTGGATTTTTTATTCCTAATGTCTAAAATATGTTCATAAATGTACTTCTTAAAATGTCTATTAATTTTTCCAACATGAAAAGCTGGATAATGGTTACATTGTGCTAAATAGACCACATTAGATGTATTGCATGAATAACACCCCCTCACTTTATATTTCTTCTTTCTTATCTGAAAGGTATTCATAGAATTTATATAGGAACATGTGGAACAACACACACACTTTTTTGTACCAGAACAAGCTCTATTGTCCATACTGTGTTTTCCTTTCTAGTCTCATCTTTGAAGATCTATCCTTCCTATATACCACTATTGGTCTTGAACCTAATTTTTCCATCGTATCACCATCTTTCAGGAACACAGCCCAATTTTTACAAATACTCACGAATATTATTGAACTATCCAAATTAAAGGTAGTGATAAAACTAAGTGCATAGTTTTGATTCACATTTACTGAATATCTACCTGCAACATCTGCTCTTTGTTGTTCTATAATAGGTACATAACAACCATTGTCCCTCTTGGTTTTTACTTCTTGATACACCCTGTTCAATAAATCTTCAGGGCAGCCTTTTCTTCTAAACATATCCACCACTTTATGGGCTTCTACTAGAAAATGTTCTTTTTTAGAACTATTTTAAACACACGTACCAGCTGTCCCTTGACCACAGCCTTCTTTTGGTGTCTAGGGTGCCAGCTGGAATAGTGTAAATAAGTTTTTGAAAAGGTAGGTTTTCTATATATATGTATCACTACAAATGAAAACAAATGATGAAATACGACCAGCCACAGATTCAACAGCAAATTTATTGCACAATATAGCATAAAAATCTCTCTCTCTGAGGTCTCGGCTGAAAAAGCCTTCAAGGAGTAAAGAACATCATAAAAGAACTTGCCTAAATACTAAAAAAAACGTAACAATAAAACAATTAAACAATTAAATAAACAATCTCCAATTTAGCTCTTCATTCAACCCATGTGGATGCAGAGTATCAAATTTAAGAATATATACTGCTTCCTTAGTCAGAAGCAGTTTTTTAAGATTATATTTATCATATAATGACACATTTATTTTTTCCAAAATAGTGCCTTGTAGCCCTTCGTTATTACTGTTATGAAAATGTTGGAAATGTACTGCTATAGAACTTTCTAATTTCTGATTATAAATATCCTTACGTGCTTCAATAATCTCACTTTAAATGCCCAATATAAAATATTGTTTCCCCAATATAAAATAAATTGCAAGGGCATTTAAGAGCATACATAACACCTTGAGTGTCACAAGAAAATTTGTTCCATGTTTGAAATGGAATATTATTAATACTTGGGAAAACTCTTAACTATAAATTTACAGGCTTTACACTTATTACAACAGGCAGTCCCTGGAAGATGTAAACTATGTAATACATTAATAGGTGGAATACAAAATTTACCCCTCACTAAAATGTTATGAATATTTCTCCCCCTTCTATATGAAACACCAAGAGTGGGATTTAGCCAAGATGAAACATTTTTTAAGGAACACAAATATTTCCAATGGTACTTTATCTGCTCTATAACCATAGAGCTAAAACATCCAAAAGTTGTAAAACAATAAATAAGATCCTTATCTTCTCTATCACTAAATCTGAGGGGGGGGGGGCAAATAATGTCTATTACTAATATGATGTCTTATAGTCGAAATGTTGCACAATTTATTCCAACTTTTTTCAAGTAAGTTTTTGCTATAACCTATATTACGAAACATGTCTACAGTTATTCCCAGTTCTCGTTTAAAATCATGAATGTTATTACATAGCCTGGAAATCCTAAGCATCTCACCAAAAGGGAGTGCTTCGATGAAGGGTGACAACTATCACCATGGACATACTGTGTATGATGATCAAATTTTCTATGTACAGAAGTGAATAAATCAGTACCATGTTTGATACTGATAACCACATCCAAAAAAGGAATACATGTGCCTAATTTAAGACCATCAAATTGCAAACCAAACCTATTATTACGTAACATATTAACAAATTGGGGTACCAATTCTAAACCACCTTCAGCTATAAAAATTAAATCATCAATATATCTAAAATACCTGATGACATGATCACAAAAAAAAAATATTTCTGTAGATGTATTCACTCTCAAAAAGGCCCATACTCAAATTGGCATATTTGGGGGCAAAAACAGCCCCCATTGCTGTGCCTTGTTTCTGCCTGTAAAGATTGTTGTTAAATTAAAAAAAAAATTGTGGGTAAGACAAAAATATACCAATTCTACTATATATTCTGTTACTGGTGAATTACCCAGAAAAAAATCTTCAAACCAAAATTATGGCTGATATTAGTATAGAGGCATTTAACATCAGTAGTGAAAAGGTACATATTGTCATTCCACTTAACATCGTTTATCTTAGCCAAAAAATCAGACATCACAAATGTAGGATGGCAGAGTGTATACTGCAGGTGCTAAATAACTATGCAAAAATGAACCCAATTTGTGAGTAAAATACTCATAACCTGAAACTATAGGCCTCCCCGGAGGCTTAGCTAAATTTTTATGTATCTTGGGGAGGCAATAAAAATGGGCCATTTTACATCCATCTGGATTAAATTTTTTTCTTACATCTACATCCGAAAAATATCCAAGTCTATTACCTTTCTGTAATAACTCAACATATTCAACCAGAGCTTGCTGGTAAATAGACATATCAGTTTTGTCATATATCTCATCATCCTCTAAATGTTCCATGCACGTCTAAGTATTGGGTATAGTGCATGATAACCAACTTATTTCCCTTATCTGAGGGTTTGAAAACAATTTCTCTCATTTTACTTAAATTTTGAAGAGTTTTCCATTCCAAAACAGATAAATTATAATTAACTTGATGTTTATTTCTATTAAAGTCAATAAGCACACCCTCAATTGCATAATTTAACATGTTAGTAAAATGGGCTATTTTTTCATTCAAAAAAGGCAGTAAAAAATCACTATTTGTGCAAACATTGTGAGTATCCAATCTACAATAGGCATTAAACAAACTATCAGAGTCACAGGTATAAAAACTCTCACACAAAGTATTTATACTATCATCACAATTAGTTAAATCAACTTCTGTATGAGCATCTCTAAAAAAATACTTTAAATGTAGCTTCCTACTAAATTTAAATACATCACACTTAATATCATGATTTCTAGGAAGTACAGTAGGAATAAACTTAAGACCTCGGTTCAAAACCGCCAATTCACAATCAGTGAAAACATGTCCAGATAAATTAATGATATAACTGTCTGGAGAGGATAAGAAATTATCTTTTACCTCTTTTGTATCCCCTCTAGGGATAGAAGTCCCTTTGAAAATACTCTTGTTGTTCACGAGTCCGCTTTGTACCCTGCTTCCCTCCTCTGTAGTTGTTGTTGACATGACGAAAAGTTTGTTGAAAACGTTCCGGTTGTAGTGCAGACGGTAAAGCAGGGTAGTCGTCTTGATTATCTACCTCTTCATCCCCTGATGTAAAATGTCCATCTGAAAATGAGGAATTGTATAAATGAGAACCATCTTCCTGCCTTTGAAACCCCACATGATGGCAAGCTTTCTTCCGATTGGCTGTAGAAATAAACACCTTTCCATCCTCGTAGTCACGGAGATCTCAAAGTAGTTTGCGTTTCTTCCTATCCACCAGTTCTATTTCATAATTCTTTAATTTTGAATTAATGTCATTTAAGAAGACATCAAGTACATGAGAATATGTCCCTGAAGAAATAGTGTTACACACGTTCTTGATCTGATCTTTCAACTCCTGCTGTTTCACCCTGTCAAGATCTAACAAGATATTCATCCACTCTAATGTACACCTGTGTGCTGCTGCTACCCAACGCTTGTGAAATTGCATATCAGCAGCATTTTGTAGATCAAAGGGCACAGTTGGATCTTTAAATACTCTCAGCCCCCTCGGTGTAATGTCTAGAGATGTATATTTTTGTAGACCGGACATATTAAAGAAAGTAGAGGTCTCTTTCCAAACACACTTCTCTAACAGGTCAAAAAGAGATTTACTTTCTTCCAATATCGAGGTAGGTAATTTTCTTCCAACAGGATTAAATGGATTCTGACAATGTTTATTTCTGTCCTGTTCCCATTTATCCTATGTAGTAGTAGCAATGGAACCATTAACAGCCCCGTGATTCACCTGTGAATTATGGTCCATCGCAGAATTAAGAAAACTGTCCAAAGATAATTGAGACCCATCTCCAATGGTCTCAAGATGAACACGAGGCAAGTTATAATGTGGATCTGTGGCCATAAAAACAAAAACTGTATCACCACAAATGAAAACAAATGATGAAATATGACCAGCCACAGATTCCACAGCACATTTATTGCACAATATAGCATGAAAATATCTCTCTCTGACATCTCAGCTGAAAAAGCCTTCAAGGAGTAAAGAACATCATAAAAGAACTTGCCTAAATACTAAAAAACGTAACAATAAAACAATTAAACAATTAAATAAACAATCTCCTATTTAGTTTTTTAGTATTTAGGCAAGTTCTTTTATGATGTTCTTTACTCCTTGAAGGCTTTTTCAGCCGAGATGTCAGAGAGAGATATTTTTATGCTATATTGTGCAATAAATTTGCTGTGGAACCTGTGGCTGGTTGTATTTCATCAGGTTTTCTCTATATATTAGAATAAAAACATTGATTATTATAATCTTTCCCTACCTCACATCAAGAAACGAAATTTTATCTACACAATGCTCAGAAGAGAATTTTAAAAAACCTATGGTGTTATTTACATAAACCAAGAACTCTTTTAATTTTTCTTCTGTACTGGTCCAATAGATGAAAACATCATCCAAAAATCTGACGTATAGAGACAAACAAATGGAAAATTCACTATGCAAGATATATTCTACTTCCCACTGGGCCATAACATGATTCGCAAAACTGAGGGCACATGCAGCCCCCATTGCCACACCAGTGGTCTGTCTATATGTTTGTCCTTCAAAATATATGAAATTATTTTTCAAAACTACCTCCATTAGAGTTACACAAGCATTTACCAGGGTGTTACTCATTGTACCTGTAGAAAAAAGTTGTTGTTCAAACCATGATAAACCTGCATCATGTCGTATTACAGAAAAAAGGTCGTGAACATCCATAGTTACAAAAATTCCAGTATTGCAATATGGGATAGCATTAAACCTCTCTAAAAATTGCCATGAATCCTTTAAAATATTAATGTTATTAGAAATACTCTTCTTAACATGACTGTCTATCCAGTGAGCAATATAATATGTTTTTGACCTACAACCATCAACTATTTGTCTAAAGGAAGGGTTATCAAGACCTTTATGTATGTTCGGAATACCGAATATACTTGCTAATGCAGGTTTTTCATTTACCATAAAATCATAATCATTCTTAGTAATTTCACTCTGTAGCAACATGTCTTCTAATAACAAATCAATCCTGAGGAATGCAACATTGATTTAATTTCGTGAAACCTCACTATATTTCTCAGTGAAAAGTAATGCATTAATTTGATGTTGATAATCCACTGAATTCATCACCACCACCCCCTCCCCCTTTATCAGGTTTCATTACCCTGATATCACCATCATCAATTAATTCACGTATTAAAACATTCTCATATTCTGTGACATTCGAATATTCACACTCATTTCTTTTTGTAACTGTTTGACGAATGTCAAATTCATACATTTTCTCAAACGTTAAAATAACATTATTAAGGGGAGGATTAAATATACTTGAATGGTGTAAATTATTTTACATACTCTTTTCATCACTGAATAACAATTTAAAATTAATTTTCCTTGTATACAATTTTAAATCACATATAATATCTGCTATATTTGCTTTCCAGGTTTGCACGAAAGTGAAACCTTTAGAAAGAATGTCTGCATGTTCGGTATTTAATGTTTTTGATGAATAATTATATATTTTGAAGTCACCAATAGTGTTTTCAATAATGTTTGGCATACCAGTACTCACAGTTAAAGAATCACCCATAACTGCCACTTCATTCTGTTCCAGTGTTTCAAAAAACTGTCCAATGTCAAAGTTATCACTAGCCGCATAATCGTAAAAAACATTGCCCATAAAGGAATTTACCTCCTCTAATAATTGCTTGTTTGTTTTGGTTGGGCCCCTTGTTGAAAATACATGTCCTGTTGCTGCCATGAAGGAAGCCGCTTCTTTCGATTTTGATTTTGAATCCGTTCGGATCGACGTAGGCCAGCCCCCTCTAAAGGGGTAGTTTGATTTGAAACTTCCTGTATCCTGGCGTCATAGGTATTCCCTTGTCGCTGATTGGTTTTGGGTTGCTCATTTATCCTTTGGTCAGTACAATAGAGATTTTCAGATTATTTTTTCTTCAGTTAATGGATTTTGTGCAAAAAAATTTGATTGTAAAATTAACAAAATTAAATGTGATATAAAGTTATATTCACAAAATAGAGCATATCCACTGCCACCAGGTTTCCATGGCAATGAGCAATGAGGTCTATCACACTCCTACATCTTTTCAAACCATTACTAAAAGACTTCCTTTCTGCCTCCTGACTTTATCCCTGCTCCTCATCTGGGACACAGCTCTCTAACACCTTTCATAATCTTTCTTATAGCTCCCTTTAAAGCATTAAATCACCTAACCTGTGTATCTCCTTCTAATATCTCACTTTATTGTACTTCTTAAACTACTATACCCACTTCTAATTAGCACACTCAAATTACTATTCCATCAATACTTCCCTGTTAACTTGCTTATCTCCTCTAATAACTCACTCTATTGTATTTCTCAAATTATTTCTACTTTTCCTATACACCACACTTCTATCTGTAAAATCTCAGTATAAGGCTTGCAAGTTTAATGTTTGTGGATCTCAAAACAAATTGTGTTATGCTATTTGCTATGTATTCACTGAAACTGCATTATAAAATGTGTTATTATAAATAACATTAAATATGATACCTTGGAGCTTTTCTCCATGGGCCACTAAAAGGGCACCTGTGCTCAGTCAGACTTTCCCGGTAAATAAATGTCAGAAAATAAATAAAAATAAAAGGGAGAACAGAGTTAAAGAGAAGTAGCAGTGGTGGAGGTATAAGTAGTAGTTGCCAGGTTTGGACACGTAATACAGACCAGTGAGATGAAAGAAGGTATTAAATTATATATCCAGTGGGCTTAGAACAATAATGGTGTGTTAATCTGAATCACAGTTTAGGACAACTGAGTTAATCAAGTAGAAGAGGTATATGGGAGGTAAAGGTACTACGTTATTGGAGATATCAGTTTATGTGGCATGTCCTTTAGATGGACGGTTGCATTCAAACCATTTTACTAAACATTTGGACTGTGGCCTGAACAGGGAATGTTTTGCGATATCAGATAAACTGGGAGGAAGTGACTGCCATTGTTTTGGCACCAGTAGAAAGAAGCAATCTCTGAGTGCAGTTTGTGAGAAGGGGGTTGTAGGGAAGAACTAGATCTGGCTTGACTTCTTGGGTTATAGGTTTGAGTGGCAGTAAAATGTTAAAGTCTAAAGCAGTGTGAATGACTTTGAGGACATTCAGGATGAATGTTGAGATCATAATGTGAACCTTTAGTTTAGAAATGGTGGGAGTGGTTTTCAGATGATGATGTCTCCTTCATATTAGCCCTGTCAGTCTGAAATGTAATGCTAAGCTTACTCAGACATATATGCAGCAATTTTACTGCAGCCTGCTAGTTTGAAGCATATGAACATGCCAGACCTAGGAATTCATTTTAGGAGGAATTGCTGATAGGCTGCTGGTTGACATCCCGCTGTATGTAATATGCACCCTTACATATGTTTTCCTTTAATCTCAGAATGTAAAAGGAGGGGATATGTGACAGTGTTCTTATATCACCGGACTGAGGGAAGATCTATTCCTTTGAATGATGTGTGGAATGTGAGCAAGCAATGTGCTACGGACGTTTCTGGAACACCTGAAGACAATATCATAAGTTCAGAGAGTGTGTGTGTGTGTGTGTGTGTGTGTGTGTGTGTGTGTGTGTGTGTGTGTGTGTGTGTGTGTGTGTGTGTGTGTGTGTGTGTGTGTGTGTGTCTGTGTGTGTGTGTGTGTGTGTGTGTGTGTGTGTGTGTGTGTGTCTGTGTGTGTGTATGGGTGGGTGGGTGGTCATGGGTAAGCATAGGAGTTTCAGGAAGATATTCTAAGAGAAAATGACCGCAATTCAAAATGTATAGATAGAGATCTGGGTACCATCAGGTGACTAGAAACTTTGGAGATCTAGATGTTGCTTGTCTACTTTCTTACTATTAGCCAGAAGATTTACATATGTGCTAATGAAACCACTCAGTTGCATGGCAATTTATCTGCCCTGAGATGTTCATGTCAGAACATAGAGAAGCGTCTTATAACATTCACCCCTGTCTCTTGCAAATTTTGCTTCAAGAAGACCCTGGCAAAGGATGCTTGATCTTTAAAAGGTCATCTTGTTAGTGGCACTGGGCACTGATTTAGAAATAGAATAATAAGACTTTTGATTGTTTTTTTCCCTTTTGTTGACCTATTTTACCATATCACAGGCCTGGTGGGCACAAATATAGAAAGAAAATTAGAATAATGAAGCCATGGCATATTCTTGGCTAATTATCAGTACACTTTTTTAGAAGGTAGTGTAGTGGACTTATGGTGTAGCTTTTCTGAATCCCTTATAACATGAGAGCAACATTGCCAAGATAAGAAAAGACAAAGAAGACAGCATTTTGTGCATTTGTGTCATTAGAGAGAATGCCAATTGAAATTAGATGTTTTTGGTACAGGCTTTGGAATTACTGAAAAAATAGAATACACATACACAAAAGTAAAAAGATGCAAGGTAGTGACTTCCTAGTCACTGTGCAGTGTGGCATACATTGAAGCCCTATTTACACATTTTTGCTGTTAATCTGTTGGATGAGGTCTTATTCTGACAAATAGTTGCCATCTGTCTGCTGTTGCTGTCACAGTTGGTCACTTATGTTTGTAATTAATTACATTTAAGCATTCACACACAGCTACCCTGAGACTTTTTTCCTTTCGATTTTTGTGACATAACTGCCTTTTCCTAATATTACTACATAAACAAATTGGCATACAGTGTAATGCCTGTTCTAAAAACAACTGTTGTACTTGAGCATCCACTCCCCCGCTTTATGTTTAAAATGGCTGGAAATTTTGTGGGACTAGTTTGTTTAAAAAACATACATACATACTTACATGCATTCATACATTAGAACCAACCAACAAATAGCCACTAGGTGGCATTGTCTTAAAACATTAGCAACAGTACTAGTACTATGTCATGCATACCTCTCAATCTCTTAACACAAGAAATCAGGACAAAAACCTAAAATAAATGGGTGACAAAGACCCAAAAACAGGGACAGATTTTAAATATTGCTCTTAAAAATTTGCTAGAATAACAGGATTTGTGTTAGCATGAAATTTAGGAAGGATATGAAGTGTGAAACTCAAATGTATGTATTTAGTGACATCAGTCCTCAGTGATTTGACAGAAAACTAGACATTTTATGAGGAAAAGACCAAAAATAGGAGGCAAAATCTGTACAGTTTAGAGGTATGATATCATGGCATACCTTCATTTGCTCAGTCTCTTAAGCTTGACTTGGCTTCAGCAGGCTGACTCACTTTCCTTAGAGTGGCAACTTTGTAAACAAAGTAGTTAAGTGTAACGCAATGTTCTAAGTAGCAATTCTATGTAGTGGATTCTTATAACATCGGGAGATTTTTCAGAACAAAGATGGTAGAAATTAAATACAAGGAATGCATTTTTTTCTCAAAGTTTCAAATAAAATGACAAACAGACTGTTTCAGCTCTAGGACATTATCAGTTGTTGTTGGCTTTTCCCAGTTAGGGGTCGCCACAGCGGAGCTCCGGTCCGCTAATGATTGGTAGTCGATTTTTACACTGCCAAGGTGCCAGCCCGATGCCCAACTTTCAACGAAGGCACGCCCATTCACGCATGTCTTTCGAGCGCCACTCGACCACGGGGAGGACATGCAGACTCCACACAAAAGGCGCTCTAGCTGAGAATCGAATGGGAGAACCTTTTGCTGTGAGGCGACAATGCTACTGCTGCACCACCGTGGCTTCCAGCTCTAGGACATTATCAGAAACTGCGTAAAAGATACATTGATCATGATATGCAGATATAGTATGTAACACACAGAGCCAGCCACAGCTAAACAGCCATACCAAGCTTTGCAGCAATTCATTAATAACCAGGTACAGAGTATAAATAACATGGATGTAGGTGCACAAAATAGCATGCAAGATGTATGCAAGTGAGAACAATGTACCAGATATGCATGGATTAATCTAGCAATGCTGTTCAAAGAAGATACATGAATCATACATATCAAACTATAACAAAGAAAACTAAATAACTGCAGGACAACACATTTAAGGACTCCAGCCAACAGAAGTAATGGATATTAATCCAGCAGTAATGATTAAATGTCTGCCACGGCAGTGATGTAGCACAGTGTGCTTTATATTTCAGTAGTACTCGTTCTGTGTGTGACTCATAACCAGCAGACTGATTAGGCAGGAGCTACTCGATTGCTTCAGGGTGAATGGAACAATACCTGACATCTCTGCGACATGTGCAGGGACACTGTGGTACACCATAGTAATAGATAAATTATACTATTCCAGACAGGGATGAGCACATCAATAGGCATCCTAGCAAATGACAACTAGTCTGTTTAAACAGCCATTGGCAATACTGCAGTGATCCTTTAGGTACATACCAGCATGGTATTACATATTTTCCTTAGATGCCAGATACAGTGTACCACAGAGCACAGTAAAGAGGCCCAACAAAAAGAACCCCAGTCACTAGTGATTTTTATGAAGTTCTAGGACTAGTAGGAATCCATGTGGTCAGCTGGTCATAGACTGTATGTATACTGCAATTCATGCATATAAAGGGCTCCAGTACATATTTTAACTGACATTTATTTTATTTATTTATATTTTGTTGACCAGGTTAGTCCTACTGTGCAGTAGCCATTTTCAGAGGAAATATGCAAAGAAATGCCCACAAATTAACAAGTACAAAACCAAGCATGAGACCATAACATAACAGATAGGAGAAACAGTGAAGAACAGTGCAATGAGTAATATGTAGAAAGTGCAACAGCTGAGAGTAATTACAAGAACACGGAACAAAGTAAAGCAATTACAATGACACTAAATGTTATAATTATACATTATATCTAAAACCGGTAAACGTAATTGTTATGACTATACCATGCAGTTGTAGTAATTTATATCATAGGGGGGACAGCAAGGAAGGTAGTTGTACTTGAAAAGATCATGAGAAGAGTGGGATAAGTATGATGAAGAGAAAAGGGTGGATGGTAGTTTGGCACTGAAAGAAGGAAGGAGGAAGGTAAATTTAGCACTCTGTGACTATGTAGGTGGTATGAAACCACACAAGCTGTATAATGGATGTATGTTCTAAATGTCCCTGTGGCAGCCGTGATGCCCATGTATGACATAAGCCACGACTGTAATATGCAAGTAATGCAGTCCTACGTGGATTGCAAGATGCCTACTTGACCTTAGTGCATGTACCTAGACGAGCCACTAAGAGTGTATGTAAATATACACATTTCTGCACATAGAACATCATTTGCATATAGGAAGACATTTCCACCACCTTGATTACTTTGGAGAAGCAATTCAGTACACCTATAAACAGGTATTCCAGATTTATGGTAAACTGCATTCTGTGTATGACTACAAATCCTGGAAGTAACATCAGCCCAGCACACAACATAACCATGCTAGAACGATGCATGGGAACACAAAGTGCAGGTACCCTCTCCAGGACAGTAAGGACAGCTACTCATGAGACATATGACAAACAGATGCAGTTTACCCTCACAGAGCACCTCTTTGTCTGTGGTCAAAGATCTGGTGTGTCAGAGAGGTAAAACTACAATGAAGTGTATAATGATGCATAAATGCAGTAGACTGCAGCCACATAACAGATATGACAGTGCTGGATGAGCAAAGTTTAAGAAAATGCATGTGATTTTCATGTCTAATGTCCAAATCCAAGACACATGAGAATGAAGTGGTTGAATTGTTGACAGCATATAATAGGCTTGACTGATCATACACTAACAAGAAGAGCTACGTTGGTGGTGTCAGAACACAAAAATGTGTGTATAGCACTGATTATAGTACCATCACAGTAGTATCAGAACTGTGACCACAGAAAAGGGGCATCGTTGTTGTGCTAAGAAGTTGAGACAACCCTGTTAAGTGTTATCTGGCCAAATTACACAGCAAAAACAAATCTGGACTACTGAGCTTGACTTCACAGTAGGAGACATTCAGAATAATTATGGTTATGGTGCATGAATGAGTTGGGCAGGACAAACTTCCCAGCTTCTCATATACCAGTGTGTCTGCTATCTGATATGTTTTTATAACAGTGGATGCTGTGATGATATCCATTAGGCCATGCAGATGTCATATTTTATTATACTGGGGCTGCTGACATATAAGTGCTGACTATGGTTAGTCATTTTCTATTTTTGCCTATCAAATACCACATGACAACCTGTAGAACCCTAAAAACATCTCAAGTAATGTCCTGAATTGCTTAGAGTTATTTGACCCTTGAAGTAACACTGTCCCACAGAATACTGGTATTTTTGAAAGAACTTTATTAGCAGCAATGTTTCAGCAGAAGCATCATCCTTTGAGCCAGACGGACCTCCTGTACATCAATAACAGGAGATTCCTGATCCAGTGACTGTGCAGACAAACTCACATCCATGTAATCAGCACCTTTGATAGGACCATCATGTACTGAACCCATGGATGCAGTCTCACTACCATTCTTGGAATGGTCTGTCTTATGGTACTCTCTGGTAAGATCAGTAGCCAGCAATACAGCTGTTGTTGTGGAATCAGTAAGTGAACCACAGCTAAAGAGGTCAACAGCTCTCACAGCTGCATCATCCTGTACAAGGAAGTGACCAGCAGTCACATCATAAACACAAGCATTATCACCATTTGCACCATTCAGCTATGAAATAGTTTGGTCCACCTAAATACCTGTTGTAGAACTAGCCACTGTTTGTGGAATGCAGAGAGGTGTAATTAAACCTGTAGGCCACCAACACATTAATGTGTAGGTGCCACATGCTGTGTCATGTACACATGTGGTGGGCCCCCTTCCTTGACTGATGACTACTGACTCACTTGTCAGCACTAAAGTGAATGGCAGTGCAACATCTGTAAGACAAAAATATATGCAGCACTCAGTACAACTGAGCATACACTGTTGGAAACTCCTGGTGTTCTGGCTGAAGTGTGATTCTCAAACAATCTGGAAATATATTGCTGATTGATAAGTATATTTCTTGGCATTTTAACCTTTTAGAGTTCTGCATTGTCTTAATTTTGCCTGACTGAATTATTTTTTTGTCTGACTGAATTATTTTATATATTTTCTGGCATTGTTTTATGTTTCTCATCTGTCCTGAAACTGCTTCCATCCTATTCCTGAGGTGGAGTTTATAAAACTGGTCTAACAGCTTTTGTGTTATCTGATTGCTTCAAGGCTTGCTGATTTAAAAATAGTTTCTGTTTGTAAATTCTTACATACACTGTTGGAAACTCCTGGTGTTCTGGCTGAAGTGTGATCCTCAAACAATCTGGAAATATATCGTTGATTGATAAGTATATTTCTTGGCATTTTAACCTTTCAGAGTTCTGCATTGTCTTAATTTTGCCTGACTGAATTATTTTATATATTTTCTGGCATTGTTTTATGTTTCTCATCCATCCTGAAACTGTCCCCCCCCCCTGCCACCCACCCCATTCTTGTAGTGTTGTTATAGTTGGTGGCTTTGCAGTTGCCCACCCCTACTGTAAATTTGATCTGGGACACCCCTCACAGTCTGGTGTTCACTCTGCTTTATACAGAGAGAATATCTGAGAAGGCCAACCCACTTAGGCACTTAACCTTGAAATTTTCTTCTGGCCCTCCTTTCTCGCTCCTTGCACTTTACTAAAAAAAAATTGCACTTTATTTTTCTTTTGCTGCTTGTTCTTAAAAGTACTCAATTGTATTTATTCTGCTGCATTTATTACTGCTTGGTAGTAGCCTGATTAAATTGTAACTGTTATTCTAAGCCTTTTTGTTTAAGCACTTGGGATTCAGACCAGTTGTTTTACATTAAGAAGGTTTGTAGTCTGCACTGTTGTGGCAGGACAGGTAGCTTACATCCTTCTAAGTTGGGAATTGCTGATTGAAGGCTCAGTGTCTGTTATTCTAAAAATGTATTAGTTCTGGTTTAAACACTTGCGTTTATGGCCATTTACTTTACATTAAGAAGATTTGTGGTCTGCACTCTTGTGGGAGGAGAGGTTAGATTCTGCCCTTCTGAGCTGGGAATTTCTGGTTAAAAGATTATTGTGCCTGCTTATTTGAACTGTTTCTTTCTGAAATTGGTATGCCTTGTTTGCTGTAGCATAGACTAAATTCAGACCTGCTAAATCTAGCTTTGTCTGTATAACTTGAGTACTAATCCAGATAATCTTTTTTTGGAAAAGGTTCCCCTGCACCCTACTGGCAGGAGTGTGTAGTTAGAACTTGTCTGATCAAAAACTGCTGGAATGGGGCTCAGTTTTTAGCTTTTTATTGGTTAATTGGTTGATTTGTTTAAATCAGTTTGCTCATTTGCTAATGTTATATTAAAAAAAAATACACTTTGATACATCGCCGCTTAGCTAGTATTAAACTATTCCTGGCACCATAAAGTCTGCTCTTCAAATTTTCCCTTAGAACTAGCCAGTTTTTTAGTTTTAGCACTCAAATCTGTTTCTTTGAGCTCAGCACTTGTTCAGAACTCATTGTAAGCACTAAATAAGCTAAAAATTACTACAGCACTCAACTTTCCTCACTTGTCTAGAGGAAAACAGTTTTTAATACTTAATAAATAAGTACCTATCCAGACATGTCTAAGGATCAGCTCCGAATATTTTCTCCTGTCTACCTGATGAATCTGGGAATTTTGGGGCAATGCAGCAATTGCCTCATGTACGCAGACAACCCGCTCCTCCTACCACCCAACTCTACAACCTGTGAGAGATGCACTTATATAGCCAAACTGGAAGCAAAACTCTCTTCACCCAAGACTGGACTACAGTCAAGAGGAGAAGGTAAACACTTGCACCACACCACACTCATCACATAGTCCCTCAAAACCTACACCACCAAAACACACACATAGCAACACAAAACACACACCTACATTCACGGAGGCTCTCAATAAACATCTGCTCAAGCAACAGAGACCTCCAAAGCAGAAACACAAGCAACCTCCACCCCCAACACAACCCAAATGACACATAGCCTACAAACTCAGTGTGCCACTCAACCACAGCCCATAAGGCATAACAACGTACCCCACACACTAGTCATGCACACGGATGTTCCACTCACCAGGCTAAACAAGGAGAAAGTTACTGTCAGCTGCCTGTCGGGTGCCAGAATCCACCACATAACGCACGCACTCAGGTCACTCCACAACAAGTACAAATATGACTCTGCCATTGTCCATGTTAGAGTGAATGACCTGAGATGTACCTCCCTGGACTCCATGAAAGAGACATGGAGGAGTTCTTCGATCTTGTAGCCCAGGCAGGTATGACCCTAGCCTGAGTAGCATCCTGCCATCACCCAGAATGATACCACAGTACAAGGACAAAATGATTGACTTCAACAATTGGCTAAGCTACTGGTGCCATTCTAAGGGGATCCAGTATCTGTCTGCCTGGGATGACATGATCGATAGACCACAATGCTTTGCTAGAGATGGCCTGCACCTGTCGCCCATGGGATTCCGGATACTGGCTAAGGGTCTTGCCACCCCTATAGTGCCTTTTTTAGACAAGGTTCAAATGACAAATTCACCACTGTAACAGGTACAAGCAAGCAAAATCTGAGGGTAATGCTACTCAATGCTAGAAGTCTAAACCTCAAAATGCACTCACTCGAGGCACTCCTTAAAATGAAGAACATCAACATCTGTGCAGTGACAGAGACCTGGTTCAGGGCTCCAGAGAGCACCCCTGCATTACCAGGCTATAATTCATACCACACCTTTCGGCCACCTAACCTGGACCGAAACACTAAAGGCAGAGGCGTGTCCATATTCATTAAGGATATCCACACCTCCAAGCTAGTTGCTCACCATAATGCGTCCGAGATTATCCAAGTGCAACTAACTCTGGGCAAGACTGCAATCCAAACTGTAGCTTGCTACAGATCTCCCACCATACCCAAGGATTCCCACTCCTCATTTCTTGATACACTGGAAAATATTAGGGTACAACCCAACACCCTAATAATGGGTGATTTCAACTACCCCACCATTAACTGGGAAAACTACTCATGCACCAACTCTTTTGCTTAACGTTTTCTGGAATTCATAAATTCCAACGCCTTGGATCAATGTATCTACACTCCCACCAGGGGCAGCAATATCCTAGACCTGGTCATTACCAACATGGGCGACCGGTGTTCCACACCAGAGGTCAATTCCTCGTTGTTCAGATCTGACCACAAGCTAATCACCCTAGACATCCACATCCCGCCCCCACCCCCATTAGGAAAACCACCGTAATAAATTTCTCCAAAGCCAACTTCACACTTCTTAAGACAGAAGTGGCAAACTTCACGACACTCACGCAGACGGACAATAGAGGTACAACTGCTGAATCCTACACAAATGCACTTTATAAGCACTTACACAAGTGCATGGATCATGCTATCCCTAACAGAACCAAGATGCTATCC